>NW_019395997.1:1164473-1329538 GCF_000612105.2 Orussus abietinus
CCCCCCGGGGGGGGAGGGAGGAGAGAGGAGAAAATCGGGACTCAGAGACGGAGAAAGAGGGAGAGATGCGATCTCTTCTCGTCCTCGGAGATCCCGAGCGTCGCGGGCACGCGATCCACGGCCCCGATTCGCGCCGGTAGCGCGATAACGCTCTAGCCCCCCCTTCAACCGTTTATCGCGTTATCACGGTTTATCGATTTCAGGGGAGGGGGGGCTTATCGCGCGCATCCGTCTCTCCGCGGCCCACGCGTGGCCGTGGGTCGTCGTTTCGTTATCCGGACGAGTATCGCTCCCCTCCCGGATGAGCGAGTGTTGACCTTCCGATTTCGGGCGGGGGCCTCTCGATCGCGCCACTTCCGGTACCTCGTTTCTATCCGAGGTTCTAGTCCGATGTGGGTATCTTTATTTTATTTTTATTTATTTTTTGGGGGGATTTTCCGGGGAGGACTCGTCGCGAGGAGGTCGCGGGGAACTGGTACCGGTCCCGGGTGGAGGTATCGGGGGTCCATCGGGGGCCCGAAAGAGCGAACGCGAGAGAGATAACGGCTCAGAGCCGGAAATGGGCCTGTTCTTCCCCGCATTCCTCGGAGGGTCGAGATCCTTTTGGGGGCCCCATATATTTCCTCCGGGGAAAGGTAAACGGCCCGTCGAACGTCGATCCCATCTCCGAGGGGTCGGGAAAAGTGTCACGTCCGGAGGAGACAAAGGAGAGAGAGAGAGCGATGATCGAGGGGTCCGATCGGGATCGGTAGAAGGGAGGGACGGTTTCCTATAGCTTGGTGGTCGCTCTCGCCGTTTACGCCGTTTAAGCCGTTTACGTCGCTTCCCGGTTATTTTGGGCCTCGCTGTCGATCGGTGAAACACGAGAGCCGGGACTTCCGGCGGTCTCTTTTCGCGGGGTTAGGATCCCTCGACGTCGACATCCGGGACGGATTTGGCGGAGATTTATTCCCTGGGATCGGGACGCTTCCGGTAAAGCGTTTCCTCCGTCGAGGGTGGAAATTCCGGAAAGGGAAGAGAGGGACCCAGGGGATCGTCCCCGCAGGAGGTCTCTCAAAGTGGACGTCCGGAGGAGCGACTCCGGAAACGGGGAGAGACGCTCGGCCGCTTCCGGTGGGGTCGGAAGCGCCTACTTCCGGTCGGGCTCGGGTGTCGCGGAGGATCCGGCACGGACGGGCGAGAGAGGCCTTCCTCGCGCGGCCGCCGCGTATAAACTATAAAGGATTCTAAATCGGTTCGGTCCACGAAAATAGACTTCCGGTTCCCGTCTCGCTCGGCGTCTGCCCGCGAGCTATGCCAAAGTCGGGCCGCGCGGCGTGGCGTCGCGTGGCCCGTGGTTTCCTAAACACGGCTTCCTCCTTTCCTCTTCCCCCGGGTCTTCGGGAAGGAAATCGGAGATTTCGTATTCACCGGTTCCCGAGGGAATGGCCGCCAAGGATGGACAAGGTCCGCCACGAGAGGCGAATAGAACGAGGGCGGGCTTTTTTGGACGTAACGTCGGCGACGAGATCGGGCCTCCCGAGGATGCTGGAGCGGAGGGAAACCCGCGCGCTCCAAAGTTAGCTCGCCTCGACGCGATCCTCCAGCCGCGGGTCGACCGGACGAGAGCGGAGGGCATCTGGAGGAGGAAAATCGGGGTGGCTCGGGTTGGTAGAAACCGGCGGAAGTCGAGGGCCGCGGGATAAGGGGATACCGGGGGGAGAGAGAGATCGTGCACCTTGCTTAGGGGCGTCGGCCTCCTCTCCTCGGCCCACGTCCCAACGGAGGGAATTTCCTCGGGGGTGATAAATTCAGCCGGACACGCGTCGGCCCACGGGGCCCGTAAAAAGGCCCGCGAGAGGGAGAAAAGGGAAAAGGCGCGAGAGAGGGAGAGAGATAGAGCGATCCAAGATGGCGGCTCCAGGGACCACGTGACACCTGGACCGGGAAATAATGCCGGGCCTTATTCGTGGGCCCCCGGAGGTCCCCGGCAACGGGGTTAGGTCTCGAACTCGGTCCAGCCCGGGCCGAGTTCCACGAAGAGCCCTCGCGAGCGTGGGTTTGGGAATACACGGCCGACATCCGGTCGGCCATTGTCCGGCTCGGTCCGCGGGACGATCGGCGCCTAGTTGGTAGGCATTACGGGCCGGCGTCTGCCCACGGGGAGAGCCGGTTCGTCGCTTACATTTTAAATTAAACCCCGAAGCGGCGACGCCGGGGCGGGAGGACCGCGCGGGCCCTTCCGTCCTTCCGCCGCCATCTTGGATCGCGCGCACCTCCGGATGCCCCCCGAGTCTCGTCGAAATCCAGGGAATTCGATCGCTCGATAATCCCACGCGGACGGGGGGGGGGAGCTTTTTCCGCGCGGGTTTAAAAATCGCGAACGGACCGCCCGAGAAAAAGGAGTCATGAATTAAAGATCCCGTTCGGTACCTTCCTCGGAGCTCTCCTTCTCCTCTCTCTCTCCTCTCTCTCTCGCGCGCGATCGTCCTCGTCCTCGACCTCGTCCGAGGCTCTTCCTCCTGGAGCGTAAATAATTCCCGGGCCTCGCCGGCGCGCCGCGGGGTGAATTTTAAAGCGGACGCTAATGGCCGCCGCGACCGCTCTTCGAAATGAGACACAGCCCCCTTTGCTTGCAGTTCGTCGACCTGGGCGTAGTGACGAGCATCGAGAACAACCACAAGCCCGTCGAGACGGCGAGGAAGGGTCAAGAGGTCTGCGTGAAGATCGAGCCGGTGCCCGGCGAGGCGCCCAAGATGTTCGGCCGGCACTTCGACGAGAAGGACTTCATCGTCAGCAAGGTAGGCGCCTCCGTAATCCCCTTTCCGACCTTTTGTCCGGGGTATTTATTTCCTCGGTGCCAAACGATTCGTAAGGCCTCGCCCGGGTACGGTCCCGCGGCCTCGAAATACGACCTCGAGTGGAACGGCTTTGGACCGATAGAGGAGGGCCGCCGATCGCGCTCCGGATATCTGCCTATCTATATACCTCGGGACACCGGGTACATGGGTGTATATGTATATTGCGCATAGGTATCCCCTGTACCCGGTGTGTCCGTTTCAGCTTGAAATACGACTCGAATGGGGAACGGCTTCCGACCGATCGGACGGTCCGATGACCGCCTCCTCGTCGGATCGGGATCCGCTTCTCATTTCCTTTTTCTTTTTTTTTTTTCTCTCCCCCGTTTTTCATCTTTCCCAGATACCCGGGAGAGGCGAGGGAAGCTGCAGGAGAGAATCGCGGAACGACGCGACTCATTGAGCGCCTAGTGACGTCTATGCACGAGTATTTACGATTATCCGGCTCCGAGGAGGGAGGGACGAGGCGACGCGGGGAGAAATAAAAAACGACCCGGCAGGGCCGAGGGGAGGGGAGGCCTTACGTAACGGCAGAATGTCATTCAATGGCGAGACCATTCATGGATTTTCTGTATATCGACCGAGGCGTACGTCGCATTGCGAGCCGACTCGGTCCTTCTCCCTCTCTCTTTATTCTCTTTCTTTCTCCATCTCTCTATCTCTCTCTCTCTCCCTCCTCGCTTACGGAGAGACGCTGATTTCGGCGCGCCGATAAGAGCTCGCCATCCTCGGCCGGATATATATATATTCATTTTTATATGTGTATATGATATTTTTTTTTTTAACGGCTATATATATCGCCGTTAAAGATCCGTCCGAGGAAATCGCGGGGAGGTCGTTAAGTCGAGCGGCCCCAGGAGTTACGAGGGACTTTTCCGTTCTCGTTTCCATTCACCTTGTCGGGGCCGCTCTTCCGAGAAGCCGCGAACGTGCGCGCGCACCTGGCCAAATACGCAGTTCGCGGGCGATTCGCTCCCACTCGCGCGACTCGGGGCCCGCCGCCGTGACGCCGATAAAGAGCGGAAGAGAGGAGGCCCCTCTCCGGGTGTATCGCTCGACGGCGCAGCCATTCACGTACCTACGCGGTAACTCGTTCTCTCTCTTACTTTCTCTCTCTCTCTCTCTTTCGCCCGAGCCTTACACGCCGGGACTGGATTTAAATCCTGCATAGGTGGAGGCGCGGATCTTCCGCGGACGCTCCCTCGTCGAATTCGAGGGCCTCTTCTCTTTCTTCTTCTCGCTCTCTCTTTCTCGCCCTTTTTACTCGCCTCGGGCTCGGATCGATTCAAGTGGCCGACACGTGTGGCCCGTCGAGCAACCGGAGAGATACTCGCGGTTTTTTCGCCCCCTCGACCCGGAAGTCAGTTCGAGGTCTCAGGACATTTTCGAGGCCCTCTGGAGAGAGAGATTCGGAAAATTGGCGATATTCCGGAAATTTGGATAAATTCAATGAATTTTAGGACAGAGACCACGGGCGCCGGAATCGATGGCGGAGGTGGGGTCTCCCCTCCTCGGGAGAGCCAGACGTCGCGGCGACGTCGCGACGTAAAGTCGACGTCGAGGGGTTCGGGAAAGCTGAATGGAACCGAGTCACGTGGGTGCTCCCATTCGAGTCGGGTCGTTGGCCGGCCTCCCCCTCGGATTTTCGATTCCCTCCCCTTGTTCCCTGCGAGCGACGTGGGGAGGGTCAGGATAAAGCCCTTCGGGAATCTTTTCCCTTTCCTCGGGAATTTAATATCCCCCAGCGGGGGAGTTTTCCTGGGCTCGCGAATTGCCTCGGGGAGCGCCCCTTCGGTCTTTTCTTCTTTTTAAGGAATCCTCGATGCGAGACACCCACGTGTCCTCGAGGAGGAGAGAAACACGTGGGTGGCTCGTTCCTCAAAAAGATATCGGCCGAGAGTAGGCCCGTTTAATTCGAGTGCCCTCCTGAAAGATGTCCCGGGGACGAGCCTCCCACGCGTTTCCGGTCCGGTGATATTCCCACGTTGGATCTCCTTTCCCGTGGGGTCATCTCTCAAATGATTCGGAGCCGGGGTGCGCTCTAACGAGCGGTTAAAACGCGAGACGGGGCCAACCGACGGAAAAGGGGTCTCCGGGGGAAAAAACCTTCCCGAGAAAATCTCCACTTCCGGGCGGGGGTCTCTTGAGGAAGGGGGCAATTTCGAGAGAAATTCCCCGAAAGCCGCGCGGCGACGGGAATCGGGGATGGAGAGAGAGGGGAACGCGATAGACGGAGAGAGCCGTTCCGGGAAGACCGGAAGTGGGCGAGCAGGTGGCCACCGGATGTACGCGTTCCTCCTCCAAGGGCGGTCGCGCATACTAACGGATCGATTTCCTCTACGTGACAAAGGAAACGCCCGCCAGGGAATTTCTCGCGAGGCCGACCGACGCCGCTTCCGTCCTAACCTCTCCGTCGGCTCGGCTCTCCGGGGAACGGCGTCGATTCGAACGGGGGGAAATCAAAGTAATCGGGAGGATCCGATCGAAGCGATCGATCGATCCTCTTCAGAGGTATCGTTGGGCGATCGCGCGCGTGCTCGGGAGCATTCGGGAGTACTCGGGCGCGCTCGGGTATCCTCGACTCTCCCGAGCTCGGCCGGCGTGGGAGCGCGGCCGCGCGAGAGAGACGAGGCTATTCCGCGCGCGGTCGGCGAGAGAGAGAGAGGGCGAGCCGAGGGGCAGGGAAAACGGCGTCCTCGATAGCCACGTAAAACTACCATTGTGGCCGATCCATGAATGAAACGAGACTTCCGGCCGGGGCGGAAACAGTTGTGGAGCGCCGCGACGCGCCGCCGTCTCTCTCGTCCCCCTCTGACCCGAGCGTGCCGCTTCGTTGACCGGGTGCCACGTGCACCGACACGCGTGGCCGGCTCATCCGTGATTCGCCCTTCCTAGGGGGTCCTCGAGGGGCACGAGGAAAAGGAAAAATGCCCGGAGGATTGGAGGTCGTTGGATTTATTTATTTTTTTTTTCCTTTCTTTCTTTCCTCTCCGACCTCCATCGAGGACTCGGGGAGGAGGGGGGAACGGTGTTTCGGAAAATCGGGGAAATCGAGCAGCTGGCCTCGCGGCTCAGCTGCCACCGGAAGCCCCTCCAGGCGAACCCTTTCGAGGATTCCGGGAGGAAAGGAGAGAACTGCCACTTCGGGCGGATCGTCCACGCTTCGTGGAAGCCCGCTTCCGGCGTCGGGCCCGGAGAGAATCGGCTGCGCGAACGTCACGCCTCGGGGAGGATTCCTCCGGGCCCCGAATCGTCGATAAACCGATTCGTAACGGAATTCCGCTCCGATGAGCCCCCTCGGAGTCCTCGCCTCCTCGGGACGCCCAAACCTGCAGCGGACCTTTCGAGGACCTCTCGGGCGTTCCTCGATTTTTATTAAATTTTTATTTTCATCCCGTAACTCAATTTGGCATTTTTGTTGCAGATAAGCCGACAGAGTATAGACGCCTGCAAGGAGTACTTCAGGGACGACCTGCTCAAGCCCGACTGGCAGCTCATGGTGGAGCTGAAGAAGCTCTTCCAGATCCTCTAGGTGCCTCGACTCCTCGGCAGCCGGTGTTGAGCGTTCGCAGGAGCATCACGGGACGGTCCGGTCGGCAGGTGTCATGGCGCCGACCGGGAGGAGGCCGGAAGGAGACCGGAAGTCGGCGCGTCCGGAGGAGAGGAAGCGGAGGGACGGAATATATCGGTCCTTCGGACGAAGACGGCGTCCCAGGGGCCGTAGGGGCGAAAGGGAAGAGAGAAGATCGTCCCTTTCCCTCCTTTGCATATATTTTTCCAAGGCGCGAGCGTTTCCGCCTCGCGGTCCCCCCTCGTTCCGCCTCGGTTTCCGGCGCGCATCGCCGTCGGTGTTTTCGCGGAATGCTCCCTGCCCGAAGTATCGGGAATTCCGCCAGAGGTGCCTTCTTCTTCGCGCGCGTCGCGAGTCGTTAGATAAAGGGGAGGGAGAGCACCCTCGACTGGTGCAATATTAATTAGATACTCCCGGGGGGAAGGACGAGAGGCGGCGGCGCGTCAGCCATTTTCTTCCCTACGAGTCGCGCAAGGGGCTGTCGCGGTCGCTGTCAAATTTTCGAGGAAGAACCTGCGTTCCTTTTCGCCATCGCTATGGTATGACGGGAGGGGGTCGAAGGAGCCGCGGTTATTATATATAGGTAGGAATTGTAAAATAATCGAGATTAAATTTGTGCCCGCGCGCCCGAATCGCATGTGTCGCGACTCGTCGACCGGTCGTTCCGTTTGTTCCGTTTGTGTTCCGTTACGACGCATGACTCTTAACGAAGGAGACTCTTAAGGTGGGAAGAGGGGCAGGGGGCAGGGGGAAATGGAAGAGAGAGGAAACGGGCCTGTACCGAAACGGAAGAACCGTGTAGGATTAGGAGTGCACGTAAGCGCGTAAATACGGGAGCCCCCACGTGTTTTGTATCTGGCTTCTCTAGAGACGGGCCGAACGACTTAGGAATAAAGATGTACAAGGTTTCGAGGGAGGAGGAGGAGGGGAGTGGCGAGGTTAAGTGGAGAAATAAAGGTATACACCATTGCGAAGAGTCTGCCGCACCGTTATCGCGACCCACCCCGATGCACGCGTTGTTCCTTTTTCTTTCTCTTACTTTTTTTTTTCCTTTTTTTTTTTTTTTGCGCGGATCATCTAGTTTGTTCATTTGTTTCACGGCTTGTTGCGTTCGCGTAAGACGGGATTTTGAACACCGAGGCGGCTCGACGCGCTTCGCAGTGGCGTCCTTGCCGGGAACGGACGGAGAGCGTCTCCCGTCGCGGCGCACCGCGGGCCGGGGCTCTCAATGAATGCACGTCATTTGGATGGAGTCATTCATACATCCGCAGGTTGCCCTCGTGCATACGAGATGAGAAGAGGTGCGCGCTTACGCACGCGAGCGAGCCCGAGACGCGCAATTCCTCCCGCGGGTCCGAAGCCGTCCCCGTCGTGGGGTTCTCCTCGTCGCATTTTTACCTTCGGCTCGGAAGTGCCGTTCTAGGGGAGGTACTCTTCCTCGATTTCCTGAATTTAATTACACCTACGATCGGGCTCGCTTAATGGTCCTTTTTCCCCGTTTACCTCCCGGCGGTCGTGTCCTCTACCTCCACCCGCGTCGTCGACCCGTGTTTTCCCTCGACGTTCGATCGAGCACGCATGCCGGGAATTTTACCCGGTTTCCAGAAAGCGAGCGAGAGGCACTCGGTCGCCTCCCGGAGTCAACGAATCACTTGACCTCGCAATTACTTGCGAGTGAGCGCGAAACCCGGAGAGGGATCTTGGAAAACTCGCGAGACCGAGGCGCCGAGCTCCCGTTCGCCGGATCCAAGATGGCCGCCGGGAGGGACGCTATCGGCCCCGTTATCGCGTCATTTTGCAGGTAGGCTTTACGGAAAGAGACTCGAAGCGAGTCCCTCGGGTCGCGGGGAAAACCCGCGTCTGCGTTCGCTCGATGTATCGGGAGAGGGAGAGAGAAAGAGAGTCGAAGCGTTTTGCGGCAGATGCGTCGCCTCTCGACGAGGCTGTTAAGATATCGCGTATCTAGCGGCAGAAGGACGCTCCGGCCGTGTCCAGGCATAGCTCGTACGGCCTTCTGGCATTTGACACGCGATACGCGTAATTGCGAGAGCACGCTCCAACGAAGAAACGGAAATGCAACGAGGCGAGTGCCTGGCCTCGGCGGTTCTCCCGATCCCGCGGAGAGATCGGTCGCGGTCGCACCTTTGTGATTTTATTCCAATTTCTTTCCTTTTTTTTTTTTTTTCCTTGCCGAAGAAAAGGTACTATGACATTTTCTCTCTCTCTCTCTTTCCCCAAGTTCACCTCCGCCTCTGGGTGCAGGATCCTCCTGGGGATTTTCGTAAAGTAGCCGGAGACCGGCGGAGCGTCGCCGGAGGAGATACCGGCGAGCGCGCGCGAAGGAGAGGCCGAGAGGCGGAAGTGCGTGCGGCCCTCGACGGGAAGCGCATCCGCACCGGATTTCCTCCCCTGGGAACCGCTCCCCGACCCCTTCTCGGGTATCCGCCGAGCCTCCCCCGCTCCCGGGCGACGCATAAGCGAGAGAACCGAAGGACATCCGGTCGACCGATCCGCGAGATTCGCCGCACTTATTGTTCCGAATTCCGGGAAGGGAGCATCACGAGGAACGGGAACTCCGCCGTCCCGAGTCGCGTCCTCGGGATCGCGTTGCCAGGGGGTTAAGGCCCTCGGATACCTCGGTCGAGGAGTACCCGCGAAGAATTAAAAATCACATTCGTCCTCGGATAAGGAAAACGTCCTCCCGTTTTTTTTCTCGCCGCTCTTTAATCATCCGAAATCGTCCCCGGGACCGAGAAAAGCGACACCTCTCGAAGACCCGGGCCCGGGGGTTCCCACCCTCTGGAGTAACGGGGAGAGATGAGCGAAATGGCGACGGGGTAGTTGCCTAGGTTCGACGGTGAACGGAATCGCGGAAAATGCCCGGCGTCGCGTTCGGGACGGCCTTAATGGGATCCTCGGGGGTGTCGGAGCGGAGACATCGACGGTCTCGGAGCCGCACAGGCGAGGTCGCCGGTCCTTTCTCCGCCCTCGGTGCTCGTCTCGGGGTTGGTCGCGCCTAACCTACATTCGGTCCGCCTCGACGTTCTCTTCTCCCTCTTATCGCGCTCGATTTCCACGGGAGGATCGTTTCCCGTTCGATCGCGGGCAGGTTCTTCCCTCCCGGGGGGAGAGGGCCGGGATTTTTCTCCCACTCCGGCGGGACGATCCTGTTATCGGGTGGGAGCCCGTCGGGCCATTCAAGAAATCGATGCGAATCGAATCGGCCGTCTCCGTCGCTCCGGCGGGGCCGCGGTTTCTAGAAAGAGCGGTTCTAGCTCGAGCTCTCGTAACGACCGTGGCACGGAGGGAGCGAGAGGGAGGGGAACTGGTCGGCCAGGGGGAAGGGGGTCGGCGGAAGGCCCTTTCCTCGGAGCGATCGACGCTCGCTCGAGCGCGAGAGAGGGGGCGGGCGACGCAGACGGCGACAGGCGGAAGAGGCCGGGTGGGAGGGAGAGAGAGAGGGGCGGCCGGATCTCGGACACCGTCCGCCCGACGCGAACCCGGAGGCCGGGGAGGGGAAGGGGGGAACGGGGAGAGAGAGGGGCCGAGTCGACGGTCGGTGGCGCGACAAGGACAGGCGTTTATTTCCGATGAGGACGAAAGAGGATGTAGTCGGCGGACTTTTACGAAGCGACCCGAGGCTGCGTCCGCCCCCTCCGCGCCGGGCCCCTCGCTCGAGCGGAGCCCCTCCAGGGCCGGCGAAGCGAGTCCCGGACTCCGGAGGGCTCTCGAGAATTCTCGAGAATTCTCGAGATTTCTTCGCCGAGCGGGCCCTGCCGCTCGTCCTCGGAGGATCGTCTCTCTCTCGGGGGGTCGCGGCAGTCGAGGCTGGTCGAGGTGGACGGCTCCGGGCGACTCGGGGGGACGGCGGGGCCGGCGGGGCCGGGGGCCCGGGTCGGGAGGCGCGGCCCTGGGCGCACAATACGAGCATGAATGAAGTATCGCGTCTGGCTCTCGGGAGGGGCGGGGGCCGGGTGCGCCTGCGCGGTGCACCCCACCCACGGAGCGGCGACTGGCTCGGCTCGCGCGGCCGCTCGCGGCGAGCTCCGTCAACCTCCTCGGCGCAGCTCGGGCTCAGAGCCGCTCGGAACCGTGCCGGGTACCGAGTCACGCGCGCCTGCGAGCCCTCGGTCGATCGCGCGAGTCCCCGTCGAGTCGGGCTTCGGGAGCGGCGACTCGGCAGTCGCCGGCAGTCGGGTGCGCGCTCGCGTCCAGGGAGCGAGAGAGAGAGAGAGAGAGAGAGCGAGCGAGCGAGCGAGTGAGAGAGCGAGGGAGAGAGAGAGATCGCCGTTACCGGCCGAGGCCGAGGAGGGCCGAGGAGCCACGAGGAAGGCCGGTGACGACCGGGAGTGAACGCGACCGGACGCGACCGGACGCGACCGGACGCGACCGGACGCGACCGGACGCGACCGAGCGCGACCCGGCGCGACCTCGGCGGAGAGCGAGCGTCTCGGCTCGGCCAAGATGGCGGCCTCAGCCAGCTGAAGCTCCGGGCGAGCGGGAGCGCGGAATGCGAGATCGTCGGCGCGCCGCGGCGCAGGCGCCGCGCCCGCGATAGCGCGCCGAGGAGGGCGAGGAGGAGGAGGAGGAGAGGAGGGGACGCTCCGGCGCGCGGTGAATGAAGGAGCCCGCTTACCGGCGGCCGGCCTACGCGACCGAGCGGCCCGCCCGGCCCCGGGGAGGAGGCGGCCGGGAGCGGCCGCGAGGTGTCGATCGCCGCCGCTGGCCGTCGCTGGCGTCGCCGCGCCGCCAGCGGGAAGAGGGCATGCCGCCCTCCGACGCCGTCTCCTGACGCGCCGACCTCGGGACCCAGCCAGCTCGACCAGGTGAACGCGACCGTGGAAGTGTGGATACCGCGGACCGCCTCCCGCCCCCGGCGCTGCCCCCGCGGCGCCCCCCTTGGCCCCCCGCCGCGACGGGAGGGAGGACGTCGACGCCGCCGGGCCCCCCCCGCACCAGGAGCCTGCCGCCCTCGCCGCCCTCGCCGCCCTCGCCGCCCCCGCTGACGCCCCCGCCCTACCCCGCCCCGCCCAGGCCGCCCAGTCGAAACGGTGAGTCTTTGCGCCGCGCCCGGCCATATGGAGCCGCGGTCCCTCTTTTCGGCCACTTCCGGTTACGCAACTGCCGTTACGAGGCCGGTTACGTGACGGCCCCCGGCCCCCGACCGGCCCCCGACCATACCCTGCCTCCCCCGTTCCGTTGGATCCTTCCGCCCGGGCCACGTGACCGTCCCATTGATGGATTTCCTCTAGACCGTCCCGTCGACGCGACGTCGAGGGGGAGGGGGCGACGTGAATGAACGACGCCGAGAGGTGGAGAAAGCTCGCGAGAAAGTCGGGCCCCCCCCCCCTCTGGTTTCGAGGTCGCGGCCCCCTCCTCCCCGCCCCCGGGACTCGCGTCCGCGCGGCTCGGCCGCGCCCGCATGAATGAAGCGCCGACTTCCGCCGCCTCCCGGGAAAACCCTAGAAGCCGGTTTGCATAAGAGGCGCCCCCTCCCCTCCCTCCCCCTCGCGATCCCCGCGGACTCGACTCCACTCGGACTAAATCGGGTTTCATTTTCCATGGCTTTTCTCGATATTTCAATCGGCGGGGGAGAGGGGGCGCCGTTTCTTTCCTCCGGGTCTTCGGCTCCTTCGCGGGCCGTTGACCCCCTCGGGTCGCCGAAAGGTCCGGAGGGGGCGGAGAGGGAGGGGGCCGTATCTCGCGCGGAACATGTGCGCGGAGAAGCGGAATCCGTCGTTTTTCCCGCTCCCTCCCTCCCTCCCTCCCCCCCCCCTCTCTCCCCGTCCCACCGTCATCTTCCGTGCGACCTCGTTCGAGGGAATGCGGCGCGTCTCGGGGAACGCGGAGGGATCGTCAATGGATTCCTCGATCGCGGCGCGCGTCCCCACGTGCGCGCCCTCGGGCGCGCTCGGCCGTCCTCGGGCGCGCTCGGCGGCTCGCGCCCGGTGGGTCGCCGAAAATAGTTTTTTCCCTCGCGCTCTCGGTCCCGCCGGCAGTGCGGACGCGCGGACGCGCGGGCGCTCGCGTGGGCGGTGGGTGGGTGGACGACGCTCTCGGGCTCGGAGAGGCCGAGGCCATATGGCGTCCACATTCCATCCGCGGCGGGCGCGGCGGAGGGCAGGAAGGAAGGAGGGAAAGAAAGAAGGACCCCGGCCGGGGAGGGGGTGGATCGGTTACCTGGTTTCCGCCTCCTAAATCGCGGTAAATCTGCCGGTCCCATCTGTCGTGACGCGGGTTTACCTGGGGAAAGGGGGGGAAGGGAGGACAGGCGTGCCCCTCGGGACCTATGTTTTCTCCCTTATCGCAGGGCGATACCAGTGGAGGGGAGGGGGGACCGCGGGAGGCGATTTTACGGGGGGATCGGTCCTCGGGACCGGACGATTCGGACCCGGCGGGACAATCGGGACGGTCGGAAAGGTGGGACAATGCCCCGGATCGTGGGGCACTTTGTTCGGAATACTCGGAAGGGCTCTCTCCGTAAATCTCGGCCCGGACTCCCCTCGAAGGCCCGGGCCCTCTCGGACCCTCCCCTGGGAGCGCACCCCGGTGCCCATTAGTCTCGCGCAACGATCCTCCATTTTAGCGGAAAATGGCGAGGTGTGTCCCCTTTTGGCGACTCGGGAGCTTCTCGAAGATCTTCAATGGCTACTCGATGCCTAGTGGACGTGGGACGCGGAGAGGGAGAGAGAGAGAGAGAATCGAGGGACGCGCAACACCGGATATCCTCCAGACGTCGCCCACGCGACGCGCGGATGAACGTCTCGTTTTATGTATCTCGATCGCGGGGCGAGAGAGAGAGAGCCCAGCCAATTTTCCCCGAGTAGATCCTTGGACCGCGCGACGAGACCTGATATTTCTCGCGAGGAATTGATTTACCCTGTTTCTATTTTTTTTTCTTTTTTCTTTTTTTTTTCTAACGCGACGTCGGCCTAGAAGACTTCGACCGATGGATCGCGATTCGCGAGCTCATCGTAGAAAAAAAATAAACGCTCTCTTTTTCTTCCTGCTACCTCGTGGTTCCTTTAACGTTATAGGAACAGGGTCGGGTTTGCCGACTACGCGTTCTTCTCGTCCATGGCGTAAGCGCGGCAGTCGAGGTTAGGCCGTCGAAGCGATCGGTCGATCCGGCCGAGGTGGTCCTCGGGGGGGAGGAGGAAAAATCCAATTGATATCTTTACAATCGAAGGAACGAATTGACTGAGCTCGAACGAGTCGTCAAAATCCCGTAGGAACGTCGCGTCCACTTTCGTGATCGCCCCGCGTGGGTCCCCGTCGTGCCCGCTGGAAAGGAATTCCGTTCGGACGAGCGGGGACTTTCCTCTCGAGTTAGGGCCCGGTCGCGTCGGGCAGGGAGGAGCGGGTCCGGGCCTTAATGCCGTCCTACGGCGCTCCCTCCGGCCTTCCGTCGTCTTTTTCTGGCCCGCCGCCTCCCGCTCTCTCTCTCTCTCTCCCTCCCCCTTTCTCTGCCGCTCTCCGCCTCTCCCGAGACGCGCCTGTCGAGGCTGCGTTCCCTCTCGAAATTCAGTCAATTTTGGGAGAAAAGAAAATTCAGAGAAATAAAAAAAAAAGTTTATAAACAATTCCGAAAAGTATTCCGAGGAGTTCGAAATGAGTTCCGAAGGATCTCGAAAAATTCCAGGGTCCTCCGTCCGGGGTATCTTCCCTGGCTACGACCGGAAGCGCGGAGGCGGCGCGTTTTCCGGAAGCCGGACGCCGGGTGGGGGTTCTCTCGGCCGCGGGGCAATATTTTCGCGACGGCTCGTACATCCGGCTCTTCTTGGCAGGGCTCGTTCGCGGACGTCTGCCCGTCCGGTATCGCGCTCCCTCCGCTCTGCCCCCCCACCGTCCGGTCGACCGGAGATCCTGCGGCGAGTCGCGAGCCGGCCGACCGGAAAGTGGGCTCGGTTCGAATTCGCTTCGACGATCCGGACCGCGATTCCGCGGGATCGATCGCCGAACGTGGGGCGAATCGTCGGAGAGTACCCCATTTTTTTTTTTGGTTTTCGGGCGGCCCCTCCCCCCTCACCGCGCTATCTCCGATCGTCCTCCTTTCCCCCCTCTCTCTCCCTCCCCCTCGTCGCGTCTTTTACTGCCTCGTTTATCTCCGCGCGTGCTTCGTTTTATTATTTTTAACCCGGCGAAGCGGCCGACCGCGTTCGCGGGATTTTTCTTTCGCATTGTCCCGCGGGTATATGTATATATGTACGTATGTGTAGATACGCGTATGGGGGGTATATACGCGCGAGGGTCTTTTCGCTGGAAACTCTCGGCCGGACCCCCGCCATGAAAAGACATGGAAATAAAGTCCCCCCTCGTGGGCGCTCCTCGCCTCGTCTCTCTCGCGCCCGCGGCGCGGGCCATCGCGCCGTCTCTCTCGCCTCGGCTCGCCTCGGCTCGCCTCGGCTGGGTTATACGGGCGCGCTCGGCCCCGGGATGCGCCGCGCGAGAAAGAGAAGGGATGAATGAACGTGCGTACGCGCGAGCGAGACGACCGAGGCCCCGATACGAGTCCGAGGGAGACCGACGGGCTTATGAATGAACGGTGCGCGACGAAGATAGACTTAATGAGTGGGATAAATATAGAAGGCTGCGTTAAGCCAGAACGAGACGACCTCACCGCCGGCGCGGAGAGAGACCGCGAGGATCCTCCCTCCCTCCCGCCGCTCCGATTTCGCGAGATTTCGTAATTCTCGCTTTTCCCCCCCGTTTCCTCCTCGACCTTCCCTCGGGAGCGGGTCGGGCCCGCGGGAGGGGGGCCGGAAGGGTCCCCAGCACGCGACCGGGGGGCCGGGCCCTACCTGCGCGCGCAGCCGCCGGCCTTCCCGAGGGCCTTGCCGACTGGGCCCGGCCTGAAAACATCGCGTCTCCGCTCCTACCTGCCGTCGCGACGCTCCTACCGACGTCCTCGACCGCTCGCTCTCTCTCTCTCTCTCTCTCTCTCTCTCTCTCTCTCTCTCGAGGAATCATTCTACTATCGTTCAACTACCGAGAGAATTTTCCTTTTTATATCTTTATTCGAGGGAACGACGCGGCTCCGACATATGTTCTCACCACCCGGTGCGGACATCGGGTCGCGTCTTCCCCTGGGGATCGTTCCCATTCCTCCGCGTCCGCGGAATCGAGGATCGTCCGATCGCGCGGGTGGGTGAGGGCCGACACATGGCGACCCCCTTTGTACGGCCGTCGACGCGTCGGATCCCGGGGGAGAGGAGCCGGGAGGGGAGAGGGGACGCTCGTCTCTCCGGTCGTCCGGCGTGCAGGATGCGCTCGCAGCTGCGCGCGCGGGGCCGAGAAAAAGCCGGAGTGCCCTCTCTCTCTCTCTCTCTTTCTTTCTCGCGGGCATCCGGAGTATCGGGTATCGCGCCTCCTCCTCTTCCCCCGCGTGACCCCCGCCAAGAGAGAGAAGGAGAGATTACGCGCGCGGTCAACATTTCGGAGAAGCGCGATACGTCGACGCGCGGCCTCTTCCGTCCCCCGTTCCGCGTCGCCGCCCGTTTGAAAATCCCGCTCGACCGCGCGCGCGGCCGCCGTAACGCGGGCTCTCTCTCTCTCTCTCTCTCTCTCTTCATTCGACTCGAGAGGCCTCAATGATAGCGGCGAGCCCATTCATAAAAAGCCGGCCGCCTCGGCGCGCCGCCGCAGGATGGCGCCACGCGCCCGCGCGGAGGGATCCCCTCTCCCCTGCGCGCGCCGCCCCCGCCGTCGACCTTCTCCGTCCGCGATTCAGTTTTCACTCGCCGCCTGCCGGTGCCGCGTCGCGGTCCTCGCGTTCCGTCCGTTCCTTTCCGCCGGTTTCGCGGCCCTCCGTATTTACGTTTACTCCCCGCCCCAGAACCGGCCGACGGTGGCGCCCAGAGCGGAGATGCCTCGCCGCGGCGGAACGCCGAAGCTCCACGGCGCGAGCCAGAGGAGGACCCTTGGGTACGACTCTCCTCTTTCTAACCTCGTTCCGTCCCGGTCAAGCCGGAACCGATGTACGCGTGGAAGGCGTTTCAAAGGAGTCCAGGGTGTACTTTGACCAGCGCCCACGGGGGATGGCCGAGATTTTTCTATATATTTTTTATTTGGGAGCGGGGAACGCGACATTTCTGTAGGGCCTTTTCGGAGTCACCGTGATACCCCTCGGGGTCGCAAAATTTTTTTAACGCGGACTAGGGGCGGGAAATACTCGGGGTGGGCCCGAGGTCGTCGAGAGACCCCAGGCGGGGGTATTCGGATTTTCTCCCGAACGCGTCCGGGGAAGACGCTCGCGGAAGCTTTCCGGGAGCGCGATATCGGGCGCAGGGCCGTGCCCGCGTCTTGGTTCACGAAATTTCGGTCTTATCGTAAAAGTAGCGACCCGCGGCAATCACGGCGGCGATAGAGTTAAGCTTCTTTATTTTCGTTTCCTTCTCTCGTCTCTCTCCCCCAGTTTGGAGAGGGCGGGGAGGGGCGAGTCGCTTCCGGTCGCTCCGGAGGAACGAGTAATCGAGGTTCGTCCTCTTTCTGTTCGCAGGTGGGGATGAAGGGCGTTTCGCGAGGTCGGGAAGCGGTCGCGGAACGTCTTCCCTCGCCCATGGAACCGCGGTGCCGAGAGGGCCGGTTCCTCGTGCGTGCTGGGCAGAGGTCGGTGCGAGTACCCCGGCGGCCCTGTCGGCGCCCCCCTCGCCCGGACGATGGGCTAGCCGCGACCGCGGCGTCGGCGGCGTCGGCGGCATCGGCCCTAGCAGCGGCGGCGGCAGCGGAAGCGGAAGTAGCGGCATCAGCGCGAGCGGACCAACGACCGGCCGAGACGCCGCCACCCCCGGCAGCCCCGCCTCCCCCAAGGGCGAGCGGACCCCCGCGGCCCTCGCGGGCCCCCCGGTGGCCCAGGGCGCGGCCGGCGCGGCCGGCGCGGCCGAGGCCGCGACCCGCCCGGATCTGAGGCCCGGCCCGATGCGCCGCCATGCGCGCCCCGGCTCGCCCGCCGAGGACGGCCCGGCCAGGGTGCACGCCGGCCCCCCCAGGCCCCGGCCCCACCCGCACGACCACACGAGGCCGCTGCCGCCCCCCCGGCCGGTCGAGAGCCCGGTCGGCGCCCTGGCGCCCCTCACGGCTCCCCTGGCCCCGCTGGCGCCCCTGCAACCCGCCGGCAGCTTCCGCGCCCGGGAGCCCCCCGGCGGGACCGGCCCCCGGCTGCCCGAGCCCCCCCGCAGCCCCGTCGGCGAGGTGACCCTGGCCGTGCCCCGGCCGGACGGCGAGCGCGCCGTCAACGAGTACGTCGAGACGCCCCTGCGCCAGCCCGCCGTCCTCGAGAGCCTCGTCGAGGGCCCCAAGCCCGGCAAGGGCGAGCGCCGCCACCGCAAGGCGTCGCCCCCGCCCCGGCACCAGGCGCACCACCGCCGTCACCACCACCACCATCACCACCACCACCACCAGCTGTCGCAGCACCCGCCCCAGCACCCTCACCAGCCCAGGAGCCACCACCGACACCCGCAGCGCCACCACGACCGCCTGCAGACCGCCGCCCCCGCCGTCACCAAGCAGCCGGTCTCCTTCACGAAGGAGCCCGCCAACGCCCTCGCCGCCGGCTCGCTCGCCCCGCGCCCCGGCGCCGAGGGCCTCTCCATCATCTGCGACTTCTGCGGCAGGTGCAGGTGCGAGTCCTGCCGGGAGCCGCCGCCGCTCCCCAGCCGGTGGCTCTGCGACGACGCGTGCTTCTGCTCGGCCGAGACCGCCCTCGACTACGCCTCCTGCCTCTGCTGCGTCAAGGGCCTCTTCTACCACTGCGCCGAGGGCGAGCCCCCCGCCGGCGGCTGCGCCGACGAGCCCTGCGCCTGCGGCGGCGCCCGCGCCGCCCCCCGCTGGGCCTGCCTCGGCGCCCTCGCCCTGGTCCTCCCGTGCCTCCTGTGCTACTGGCCCCTGAAGGGGTGCGTCGCCCTCTGCGAGGCCTGCTACGCCCGTCACGCCTCCCAGGGGTGCCGATGCGACCCCGTGGCCGCCGCTGCCGCTGCCGCCGCCGCCGCTGCCGCCGCGGCGGCCGGACCCCAGGCCGGCGCCCTCGTCCTCCGGGACTCCCGCGACCCCGAGAAGCGGCTCCTCGACCCCGTCACCCCGGAGCTCTGAGGACGCCCACCGAGTACAAGAGAGTTGCATTTAGCGCCCCGAGACGAGGGCGGAGGGACTCCGGTGTTTATTTATTGCTCCCCCACGTGGCGAACCACCCACTTTTTTAAGGCCCGAGTGGAACGCGGGGGACCGACTCTACCACTACGCATGGTTAGATCTATCTATTATAAATATATAAATAGCCCGCGCGAGGCCTTCGGACTGGGTATATTCTATTGTATATTGAACTTGTATAAAGTGCGCGCGACTTTTCTACCAGTTAATTTATTTGCGGGGCGACCGCGAGCGGCCTAACGAGCCGCCGGCCTCGCCGCGCGGCTCGGCCCGGACGTTTCTCTCTCGTCGGGACGAAACGAGGAACTCGAAGGTCTCCCGACGGTCGGGACCCCGTTGACGGTGGGTCGGGAAGGTCCACCGTCTACGTCGGCCGGGCCGTTGACGTCGATGAGAGCACGGGATAAACACTAAACGCTAATTGTTAATGTTAAATAGGATGTTAAAGATTGCGGCGCGAGACCGATGTCGATCACTTTCCCTGGGAGGTCCTCTCCTCGCGTCGAGGCGCGCGGATGGAGGTTTTCCCTCTTTTATGATTTTTTTTTTTTTTTTTTAATGGTTTTTCTTTAACTCGATGTACATAGAAACCAGTGGGCGCGATTTGATTCGGAAGGGAGGAAATTCACGTGAGAATTTACGCGGCGCTTAGGTTAACGACTTGCGAGGGCACACTCGGACATTTCGCGGGGTTCCCTTTCTCCGCATTTCTCTCTGTCTCTTCGCGATCCGAGGGCATTCGCTGGATTCTGATTTTGGAGCCGCTTCTTCCAGTATTATCTAGTCTCTCGAGCGCTCTCCAAGAGGGCGGGAACGTGTTTACATTCGGAGATTTGAATTCACCGAAATGCCGAGTGCACCCTATCCCGCGGGAACGCGACTTTCCTGACGAATTTTAGGATCTAAAGGATTATCGGGGATCGTCCTCGATTCTCCTTTTGACCCCCTCTCTCGTTCTGGTTTTATTCCTTTCGATTTCTTTTAACCCTTGCGCTAAGGCGGGTGACTATGGTCACCGTACGTTTGGTCCAATATTGCCTGCACGGTCGGGCGAATTTCGCCCGTATGTCGAGAAGGCTCCGTGTGCAAAGGGTTAATTTCTTTTAATTTCATTTAATTTCTTTTAACTCCTCTCGGGGGGAGACCTCGTCGAGGACGCGTTCCGTAAGCGCGCGATGACCGATATCATCGATTATCGATTATCCGATCGCTTTATCCCGAGGCTCATCGGCGCTCGCGACGGGCGTCGAGGGTCGCGCACCGCAAAGGAAGCAAACAATCTTTTAATTAACTTTTAAGCCTACGCCTTCTGTATATGTAGTATGTCCTTGTAAATATATATATATATACACACATATATATAAAAAAAAATGTATGTATACATATGCATATAGTACACGCATATCTATGATTATCGGAACTGCCGAGAAATCAGTTTATTGGCATTCCCCGTAGATATCGAACGGCGATACGATCGGAAGTCGTCGACTCGTCGATATCTCGATACGCTTCGAGAGGGAGAGAGAGAAAACGCCGGTCGTTCTCGAGCCGAGGGAATTTCGCTCGCCCCGCGATACGCGGATCCGAGCCGTGAAACGTACATCCGGTATCGATAGAACGGACAATCGAGCCATTATGAGCCGGGCTCCATTAAAAGGAGAGAAAAAGGGGGGGTATAAAATCGAGAGAGCGGTTTAATCTCCGCGAGGTCGAGGCGGTTTTGTCGGGCGGCGCGTAAAGTTCACGTCCACGAGGGCTCGGCGGTAATTAATAGTAATTTCTCGGACAGAGGGACGAGGGACGGTGTTATCGGCTCGGCGGTAATTAACGCTAGAACTACCAGCGGATTTTTTTTTGTATAGGATGGGCCATTTGAAACCAGTCATTTTGACTGGTCTTGGTACTTCTAGTGTTAATTGGGGGTAGTAGTAATAATGACGGGAGGGGGGAATTTTGGTTCGCATAGAAAGAGTCCTAGAGCGGTTTCTGGGGATAACGGGAGAGCCGCTTCGATCGGTAGTTCTGGATTATTAATCTGCATTTTTTTTAAGGGGGACGGAGCGGGGGGAGATGGTGCTCCACGTGGATTTCAGGGAACGGGTGGCGAGCGGGTCTCGGTCCTTTCGGTTGAAACGAGAGCGAGGCCGGAATTTTTGCCGAGCACCCCGAGAGGAGAGCCCTAACCGTGGCTAACAATAAAGTGGCAGTCTCGGGGCGGATGTGACGTGGCCCTCGTCCGTCCGCCGGCCCTCGGCAGGATGTCGAGGAGAGGGAGGGGCCGAGTCGAGCCACCGGAAGCGCCAGTTAGGCGAGGGAGAGCGCAGCATCCGCTCGCTCGAGGCGAGCGCGCGTTTACATCGATTCGCGGCTCCTCCTGCCGCCGATCTCGAGCCGGGAATTGCTCCCAGCGGGGCAACGGAGAGTCCTCCCCTCATCGACGAGGAATTCGGACTCCTCGATAAGCAGGAAATCCATCGGTCCTAATCGAGATCGGAGATAGGCGATAGGAGCGGCGAGGGAACCTCGGGGAGCGGGAGGTATCTCCCTCTCTCTCTCTTTCTCTCGGTCTCGCTCCCTGTGGTTTTCCTCTCCGGGCGAGGCATCCGCGCGTGCTATATTAAACCCGCCGAGGAACCAAACAGTCCGGCGATTGCGAAACGGCCGGCTGATATTTTCGTGGCGGCCAACAAGTAACTACTTCCGGTCGAGGTTTCCTCCTCTTGCGGGCGCGCCGTCCCCTCTTCCTACCTCGCCGCGGGACCTGCCGTTCATTCCCTCCAATTCCCTCCCGCGTATCTAAAAGGAGACTCGTAAAAGTACCCGGACGTATCTTCCGATTCTTTAATTACCTCTCGCCCTTTCCCCGCGTAGGTGGTCGGCGAAAAATTCCAGACCCTTCCGTCCCACCTCGCCTGGCCGGGAAAGGAACCAGGCCCCCAGGAAGTTTTCCCGTTCCTTTTGCCCCCGCCGTGCCGACTCCAGGTGCCGACGCGGTGAAAGCCTCGGAGACGTCTCGGACGCTTGGTTTGACTCGCCTCCGCCGCGTGGGCTCCTCTTCCTTTTTCCCTTTTCCTCCGGGCCGCGCGGAAACTGACTCCGCCGCCGCCATCTTGGATCGCACCTAGGCTCTCGCCTCGGGAAAAGTGAGATCGTTCTCTCCTCCGCGCGTTTACCGGCAGGCCTGGAAAGTCATTTTCTACGTCAAGGCGCCGACCCTCGAGGGATTTTCTTCCTCCATCGTTCGACGCCATTTTCTACCCACCCAATCCAGGAGGAACAGTCTGGATAGCTGTAATACATATTTTGACGTCTCGGCGACGGTCCTCCATGGCCCCTGGCAGCCAACGGCCGCGCCGCGCGAATTCCACCGACTCACGCGCATATATGTACTCCGGGTACATACGCGGACATGTAACCGGGCATTTACTCAGCCGCGCCGGAGTCACTTCGCGTTCGTGCCCCGGCCCTCGGTGGCACGTGCAACGCGTGACCTTGCCAAGGTCACCGCCGAGTGGAGAACAATGCCCAGGTGCAACAAACTCCGGGGCCCGCGAAATTCGAAACGGCCCCCCGGCCGAGTCGAATTGCGAAATCTAACGCCCCCGACGCGAGTCGCTGGTGTATTATAAGCCGGGAAGGAAACGAATTTACGATTATTCTCCCCGTCCGTCCTCCGACCCCGCGCGACCGCAATGGCGGCCGCATCACTTTGTTCCTACCTTTTGCTCCCTGAAACTGCCACGATTCTCCTCCGTCGCGAAGCTGATCCGCGTCTATTCGTTTTTCTATTTGCTTTTTCTGTTTTTTTTTTCCATCCGCGCGGAAAGAGATCCAAGAAAACAATGAAATAATCGCCGATGTACCGGGTGACTCGCTTTCTCGAAGACTCGGGCTGAAAGATTCGGTCCGCCAGTCGTTGATGGTTATTCTCCTCGGTACGCTACAGTTCGTTCCCGGCCCCTGGGAGCAGGCAACCCTGATGTACACAGCTGCATCGATATTGCGGGTCTCCTGGCGCGAATTGCGGCTCACTGTCGACTTCGGAGCAGGGTTGGGTAATTATCCATTTTCGAGGTTTTGGAAATGTGACTTCACATGACGACTTCACATGACGACTTCATACGACGACTTCACGCGACTTCTCGGGAGTCACGGGAATCACGTGAACGATCGCATTCGCACAAATTCGCTGCATGCGAGTTCCGTATGTAACATCGACGCGTGCCCCAAAGCTCCGTATCACGTCGACTTCGGGGCAACAATGTACTTAGAGTAAAGAGGGCGCCACGAGTGTTCTTCCCTTACCATCAAAAGCGAGCAGGGTCGGCAAGCGTAGGTAAGCCACCACCGTCAACTGCCGCATGGTATTACCATCACGAGTACGTGAGCCGCCAACGATGACTGGTAGCTGGCACCGCCATCGCGAGGGCGCGATCCCCTATCAGAAATTCGTTGCGCCGCCCTTGGGGGCAAAAAACGGTGAAAGCTAACGTAGGAAACCAGAGGGCAGCACAGGATGCGATCGCGCCACCCTGCCCGTGAGCAATCTCCCAACTCATCTCTGTTGCTACTTCTATAATAAACTGTACAACAATTAGAGTAATAGAGCAAGTTATTGAATAATAACAATGAGCATATTTAATTAGACGAGCATGTCTAGCGAACCCTCTAATTCCTGATCCTTGAAAGACACTCGTAGACCTAAGTTAATGTTAATTTTTCTTGCGGTGGGAGAAAACTTAGAAAAATTTCTGATAATTCAACCCGTCCGATGTCTCGGTTATTCTTTAGGTTTTTTAGAGTAAGGATTATCTTTAAGATGTATGTATGTATATATGTATGTACATCAATGAGAGAATGACGCGATCGGCGAGTCCTGCCACTTGAAGTCCTCCTGGTACGTCACGTAGATCACCCAGTAGCAGACGTTCAGGATGCCGAAAGACGCCGGGAAGATGATCCTGGCGGCCCGGTCGATGTAAGAAACGCTGTTGACGTGCCTCTGGGCACGGTCTCCGTGTTTCCTGTATCCGCTCGAGGCTTCTCGTTGCCTCTGGCGCCTGGTGAAAACACAGGGAACTCATGATTAATTCGAGAACCTCGAGGGAAACTGTGTAAAGTCAGCTCTCACCTGAACGCGTCGTCGCCCGCTAGGCAGTAGAGGAACTGCCGCCACTTTGGTAAGCGCAACTCGGTCTGCGTCTCTTTCTCGATCCTCCCCGGTAATTCCCTTCGTCGACCCTCGGCAGGCACCGAGATGTCGCAGGTGGACCTCAGGGACTCCGACAAGCGAGACAGGCCGCCTTCCTGGGAGCAGAGATTTACCTCCGGCTCTGTATCTCTATGACAATCGAACGGAAATAACTGACCTACCCCGCAAAACCTGCGCGACACGCTGCCTATCTCCGGAATAATGGCTCGCTCCAGACGAGACACGGCTTCGAAATCGGCAAACTCGGGTTTGTCGACCGCTGCCAACAATGGGCCTTCGGCGAGGAGCTCTTCGTTGGAATCGTTCCAATCGGCTGCCTCGGTCCATTCCCCGTCGTCCAGCTGAATCTCCCCGCTGCCGACCTTCCGCGATCGAAGTCGCGAACAGAGAGTGCGGCGTGAAAATTTAAACGCGCTCCAGTGTCACCTACTTTTTCGAGTGGTTTGCTCACTTTGGTGAAGTAATGCACTCCGGCGAATTCCAGGAGGGTCGCGATACAGTACCCGAAGCTCATCAGGAGGAACCAGTCGAGGGCGGTGGCGTACTTGACCTTCGGCAGATCGGTTCTCGAATCCAGACTAATCGTAGACAGAGTCAGGACGGTGGTGATGCCTGGAAGAATGAAGGAAGGTCTGGAGTACCCCGAAGATGCCATCGAAAGATACCTTCATCGGCTTACCTAGGCCGACTCTGTCGCTGGTGGCTTCCCGGTGGATCCAGAAGGACACCCAGCTCAGCACGACGATGAGAACGCACGGGACGTACACCTGGGGGAGAGTCCTTTGTCACGGACATAAAGCTCCGATAATTCGCTACGATTAAAATTACTTGGATGATGAAGTAACCGGTGTGTCTCTGCAGGTTGAAGGAGACCTGGAGCACGGAGAACTCGCCTCCTCGCCGCAGGAATGTCAGGTTCCTGTAGGGCGACCCCATCAGGTCGAACTGCGACAGGGCCATGCCAGGAACGAAGTTCACGGAGGAACCTTCGTGCCACTCGTAGACCAGCTGACCGGAAGTGTATGCATCTAGAAGAAGGCTGCCGATGAAGGAAATGAAAATATTCCGGAATTTTAATAAGTATGATCTTACAGCTGCCCAGGATCAGCGGGCAGGACTGTCTGTCCATGGGGAAGTTCCTCAACTCCATGGGGCACGTCGCCTTTATCGTCAACCTGGACAAGCGTGGTAGAAGGTATTACCCTCGAGGTAGGACTTTCCTTACACGTTCTTCTTCTCATTTCATTATTTCCCTCCGTCACAGAGAGGACGGACCTCATCGAGTAGAGGATGTCGCCGTCCTGGGAGATCCTGAGGAGCTTGTTGGGCACGGTTATGGTGTGCACGTAGCTGTGCTTCCCGTTGTAAAAGTAGGTGTCCGGTCGCCAGATCCTCTCCAGCATCTTGATGCTGAGGCTCAGAGACTTGATGGGGCCCAGAAAACTGAGACGGGAATCGCGCCAGTATTGCCGGAAGTAGCAGTCCATAGAGTAGTCCTGAAATCGTGGGTTCAGATCAGGCTATAAATTAATTCATGGCGACACCGTGCTTGGGAAATGATTTTCAGGGTAAAGGGCGTTACCGACTCACCATGTCGAGCTCGGAAATGGGCCCCATGCTTCGGATCAGGATGTTCGTCTTCACGACGGTAGGGACGCCTGGAAAAGGGATGGTATCTTTTTTAATCCCAAGAGGAAAGTCGAGGTCGCGGTTTGGCCCTACCTTTTCCGTAAGTTGGTAGCTGGTTGTTCTCGTAGTTCATCAGCAGATCCTCCAGGACCATCGTGATGTTCCTGGAGAGGAAGTCGTTTGCGGACCCTACTCCGTCGCTCTTCTGCCCGTTCCTCAGGGTCGATTGTCTCGTAGAGAGATACGAGCTCGCGTTGGTCGATCCATCGCAGAAGCTCCAAAACGTGGACACTGAAAATCTACACCAGGGGGTGAAAGACTATTTCGACTTGCATTCTGATTAATCTAGGAACTCCGTGTACTAGCGACTATCGCGAGGAATTAACGCCGCGAAATTTAGTCCGAGTGGAATGTTCCCTTTTTCTTTCCAAGAGTATGGACTCGTTTCCACCAGGGTGCGAGGTGTCGCGAGAAATTCAAGCGACCGAAATCCCGGTGCTGATCACCCAGAAGACTGAAGAGGACAGCGAAGAAGAGAAGCGTAACGAGGAGCGCAAGGGTCCTCCTTAGTTGCTGATCTTGCACGTTTCGGTGGCTTTAAAGGGCGCA
Source organism: Orussus abietinus (assembly GCF_000612105.2). Lineage (NCBI taxonomy): Eukaryota > Metazoa > Arthropoda > Insecta > Hymenoptera > Orussidae > Orussus > Orussus abietinus. Next base: position 1,190,476 of record NW_019395997.1, read on the forward strand.
TCTTGTCTCTATACGGGCCACATCGTCCCGGATGTGTTATAAATCGCGTCTTCGACGTCTTTTAGATAGGCGATTATCCTTCGATGCCGAACGATCGGTCCCCAAGTACCAGCGAAACGCCTAACGAGGTCGTCGACTCGCGCGACTTTTCTTAAGGATCTTTCAAGCTCCCGTCATCGGCACAGCTAACTAAATACATTCCCTTGATATTAAATTATAACGGGTCAGTCTATGACATAAGAAGTTCGGTTAATTTATATAATTATTGCCAGACGGTCGCTTAAAGTCTGCCCAGTCGAATGGCACACAACGGATCTAAGACTTACATGATCAGGCAAGAGATCATTCTGCCTTTCCTATTCGCGCTTCTCTTTATCGGTACGTTCGGTCGCACTAGAGAAAGAAATCTCTCGAGAAGCGGAGCCGGTCGCGGGAAAAGTATCTTTCCCAGAAATCGTCACTCCGTGGGCCGACACACCGTTAACGAGAATATTCCCGAGGGAGATCCGCGATCCACCCTCGGCGGAAAGACTTTCAGCTTTCGGACCGGCCGCGGAGATTCTCGACATGCGCAGAACGCTCCGCGCAACTCAGAAGCGCACCCATTTCGCTGGGCCGAAGGGCTGATCGATCGGTTTCGAAGATGCTCGCCTAAAATCCCTTCATTGTTTATATACTGTACAATCCCTTAAACATAAGTAAAAGCTTCTAGCGAAACAGCCTTTGTTACCGTAATTCCTCGTCTATACATTGATAGATAACTAAAGAACGTCCCACCATCCCTGTAAATTCCCAAAATTAGTTTCATGATTTCCCGTCGCGGTTCTATAGTACTTTGGCGTCAGGGCCAAGTTTTCTGGAATTCCTAGACGACTCGTGCATTTCCTGAATTTCCAGCCCACCACCCCCAGAGATTCGCGGGCGCGTGCGCGGACATGCGCTCCCAGCATCCCCTCGTCTTCCAAGGCGAGCTGGACCATCGTCAGGAGCGCTTCCCTATCGCCCCCGTGTCGAGGGTGCTCCCAGCCGAACCTGCGGCTTCCCGGGTCCCGAGAAAGTTCCCTGGCAGTCGGGAACACCTGCCAGGTCGCAGTCGGGACGGCTACTTTCGCGATTCGCAGGCGACTCGTCCGCTCTTTCGTCGCGATGTGCTCTTCGCGCGAGGACTCCCCTCGAGAGGGTCCTTCCCCCGTTCCGCGTCGAATATTAATTCCCATCCGCTCGTCCGCAGGCCAAGGCTACACGCGGAAATCCGCAAGTGCGCGCTAAGGTGTCCACGAGCGAATGGCAAGCGATTCGCCGAGGTCCCTCGATGTCGAAGAGGTCCGGCCCGAAGGACTCGGCGATCCACTCGAAGAAGGTGAACTTGAATTCCTCTGGGCAGAGATATGTACAACTGTTGCATGCCAAATCACGTTGACGACCAATGGCACAAGACACTCCATCGGCCAGGACAATCTGAAAAAGTTTTCTCTCATGTTTCTTTGAATTACGGAGGCTCTTCTTTTACCGCCAACTTACAGGACGCAGGGTTCCTCCGATGTGCTCGACTTCGATTCTAGGCAGATCCCCCGTTGAACGAGAAATACTTCAGGCCGAGGATCTCGGGTCTTTCCAGATGACGTTCCTCGCAGTTTGCTGACGATAGAGGCTGACCAAGTTGCTCAGGGGACCAGAATGTTTCGAGAGACCCTCCTGGCGTTTCTCGTTATCGCGCTCCACCCCCATCACCGATTAATAACCCGGTAAAGTCTACCTTTGGCTGAACTCGATTATTCAGAATACTTCCACTTGGAGTAAGAACGATCATTGGTCCTTTTTTATCGTTTGCAGAGCTTTCATGAAAGGCCATTCCTCGGAGGTGACGGACAGACTCGAAAATGTCACGCAGACGATCTCTCGAATTCTCAGTGGCTACGACATACGATTAAGGCCGAATTTCGGAGGTGCGTATTAATCCCATTAAACGGAATCATATTTCCTCAAACGTGGAAACATAGAGGGGATAATTTCCCGCCCCGGATGATAAGGCTAAGCGGATTCCCTCTATCACTCGCTTTAACGCGATTACCAATGCGCTTAATAAATCCGCGCAACGAGTGGAAATAATCAGATCCCGTCCCGACAATTTCACGGGGGAGATTCATCGTGTCCGGCTCGTCGGTTCCCTCCCTAATCCTGGATATCCCAGGACCTCTAAATTCCCCGGCGCTTCGCCAGGATCCATCTCGGCCTTCCCTCGAAGAGAACCATCTTCTGAAACACGAGAGAATCGGTTCTCTTCTATAAATGATTACCAGAAATAGATCTGCTAGATCTCCCTCACCTGATTCCAGGAGAGCCACTCTTGGTGGGGATGGACCTGACCATCGCGAGTTTCGACGCGATCTCCGAGGTGAACATGGTGAGCGATCCACGTCCTGCAATAGAAATACAAAACTGGATAGATTTTGCATTTATCTCTCCTCGCCGTATCCTCTTACCAGGACTACACGATCACGATGTACCTGAACCAGTACTGGAAGGACGAGAGACTGGCGTTCTCGCACGACGAGGAAGTCCTCACGCTGAGCGGGGACTTCGCCGAGAAGATCTGGGTGCCGGATACCTTTTTCGCCAACGACAAGAACAGGTGCGAAAAGTGCCCACCGAGATTCGGGTCCATCGATTCGTCCCAGCATCCGTAAAGCCTCGCTTATATCTCCTCGCCCTCGCGATGGCGAATCGATACTCGTCAACGTAAGCACGGTGTCGATGTGGGTTAACAGCATTTCTCGCGTCGACCGTTGTTGATCATCTCCTAGGAGGAGGCTCCGTCGAACCCCTGACCCCGTTCGGGAGTCCCTCGAGGACGGCTCGCTAAACGTATCTCTCTCTTCCTTGATAACGATCCGGGTCCGAACTCTCTGGTTGTAGCTTCCTGCACGACGTGACGGAACGGAACAAGCTGGTCAGACTGGCAGGTGACGGATCGGTGACGTACGGCATGAGGTTTACGACGACCCTTGCGTGCATGATGGACCTGCACTACTACCCTCTGGACTCTCAGAACTGCACCGTCGAGATCGAGAGCTGTACGTCCTGAGTATCTTCTTGTGTACCCTCTCGAAGGGGTTGAAGATATCCTGAAGGTGGCTGGAGAGAGATCCACGATCCTGTTGATTTTCTTCAGACGGTTATACGGTCCTGGACGTGGTCATGTACTGGAAGGAGACGCCGGTTCGCGGCGTGGAGGAGGCGGAGCTCCCTCAATTCACGATAATCGGCTACGAGACGAACGACCGGAAGGAGAGGCTGGCCACTGGGATCTACCAGAGACTGTCTCTTAGTTTCAAGCTGCAGAGGAACATCGGCTACTTCGTCTTTCAGACCTACCTGCCGAGCATCCTGATCGTGATGCTCAGCTGGGTCAGCTTCTGGATCAACCACGAGGCCACCAGCGCCAGGGTGGCCCTAGGTCGGCGAGTCTCTACCTTCGTTCCATTTCTCATTACTCACTCGTACGCTTACTTGAAAATCGTTCCCAGGGATAACGACGGTCCTGACCATGACGACCATCTCCACGGGGGTGAGGAGTTCGCTCCCTCGCATCAGCTACGTCAAGGCGATAGACATCTACCTGGTGATGTGTTTCGTCTTCGTGTTCGCCGCCCTGCTGGAGTACGCGGCCGTGAACTACACCTACTGGGGTGCCAGGGCCAAGAAGAAGGGCAAGAAGAAGGACGGCGACGAGAAGAAGACTCTTCCTGCCAAAACGGGTAGGCGTGATCATCCCCTACATTTCTTATCATCGATAACAACTGGATTTCTTACCTCCCGCTCCTTGAAGACCGAGCTGGGACTTTGCCGAGTGCTAAAGAGGGCTCTCCGTTTCCTGGGACCACGGACGCGGATATAATCGAGCTCCAGGACTTGAGAGTCTCTCCTTTGCCGAGCATCAGGAGCAGGTCCGGGTTGATCGGCACTCCAGGATTTTCCTCGGACCCCTGCAAGGACCACGACCCTGCCAAGTTTCCTCCAAGCTTCCGCATCTCCAGAGCTGCCGTTTATAATATTCACGGGAGAGGCGGTGGTCTACGGTACAGGGGACCTAAGCAAACCAAGCCGAAGGTATTACGCATTAAAGTAAAAGCTCGCCGTCTAAAGCTACTCCCAACGGTACCATTTTCCAGGTTTTGCACGCCCTTCGCAGGGGGGCCTCGGTCCTGCGAGCCTCGATGCCGAAGATCAAGGACGTCAACGTGATCGACAAGTACTCCCGGATCGTCTTCCCCGTGAGCTTCATGATGTTCAATGCGGTCTACTGGATCTTTTACATCCTCTGAGGAGAATCGGGAATCGTCCCAGGACTCTGTCCCTCGGCCGAAAGCGTGGACCAACGAGTTTTAGCAGGCCGGCCGATCGGAGGCGAATCGCGCAGGCGCCATTCGCTCGAGCGCCGGCTTATCATTCAAATGATAACAAGAGTCGATCGATCCGACGATTCTTGAGGAAGCCCCACGCGCGGGCGCTAAATCGTTTAATTCTAAGAGCTACGAATTTACGAATAAGTGCGACCCGATACGAACTAACGTGCTGAGGGGCATTCGAGATTTGCGTTCAGTCCTCCTGTTTTCCACTTTTTACTCTAGGAGACTTGATTTAGCGATTTGGTTCGGCATTCGGCACGAGAGACGTGTAGAGTAGAGTAGAGAGATTCTCTGGTAGAGCTTGAGTTACTGCTACGGCGGTAGGGCGCTAATTTAAGAATGAGAAATTTAATTATTGTGCGATAGTAAATGGGGGATTTTAGTGACTCGAGGTCGCACCTGGTGCGGGACCCCTTGTAGGAGTGTTTCACTGGTGCCGCTGCGTCGGCGACTGCTTGGAGGCTAAAAGAAAAATGGATGATAAACTTGCTTACTCCTCGCTCGAAGCTTGAAAGTAATTTACAGAAGGTGTCCGAGTGTACATACATACGTAGCTCGGTTTATTTGTCTCCGTGTAGAGTCCATCGTTTATTAATTATTCACTGTACTAGGAAAGCCCTCGGTACTTTTCAGGTGGGCTCCGAGTTGATATAATTCGCAGTCTCCTCGAGGCTACAGTTGATTTCCGGACATTGTTGACTAGCGAGAAAGGAATTAACGTTGTAAATACTCTACGGGATCGTTCATTATTAATAAAACTGTCGAAAATTCTACGTGACTGGTATTTGTTCGTATTTACCCCCTGCACAATTTATAAGGACGTAGTTATCGTTACCAGTTAAGGGCAGCACAGGAGAGCGATCATGCGACCCTGGCGGTGACGTTAGACATATATACGATCTAAGGTGGTGACCATTTCGTTTGAGGTTATGTGTGTTTGAGGCTAGTCCTGTTGGTCAAACAAAATTATAAATCTTTGACGTACGTTGTTTGTCTAAAGGCGAAGAGGGAAAATAAATTTATATTGACCTTATTTCATTGCATCGTTCATTATTTACCGCGCTACCCTGAAAAAACAACGGAGGTTCCAAATGAGTAATAAAGCAGGAGGCGGTAATGGCGAGTATTATTTCTCATCTTGGCGCGAAGTTTATTTTCAAATTACGAAAGTAGATTCGGGAGAATTTTTTAATTGATACCCAGGTATTACAATAGCGTAAACACGTGATAGAAAATATTTTTCACGCCTCCTTGAATATTAACATTGTAAGTAGGGTTATGCTTGAAACGGTACATTCTGCTACAATGGGTTCTGTTCTATTTTCATGACAGAGCTGAATCCTATTCAGGAAGAATTAACTAGCAGAGTTCGCGAAGTAGGAAATCAAGCGATCTGGAGCCTTTCCAGCTGCAAGCCAGGTTTTGGAGTCGATCAGCTGCGCGACGACATAACGGAAACTTATTGGCAGTCCGATGGTCAATTACCGCACCTTGTGAACATTCAGTTTAGGAAAAAAACTACTATTCGAAATATTTGCATCTATACTGATTTTAAGTTAGATGAGAGTTATACCCCGAGTCGGTAAGAAATTATAGTCAACCGAGTAAAATTGTGTACAGAGGATAAAGCTTGGAATTTTCTTTCAGAATAAGCGTCAGAGCTGGCACAAATTTTAATGACCTTCAAGAGGTAGAAGTAATGGATTTGAACGAACCTAGTGGTTGGGTCATTTGTCCAATCAAGGATATAAGCGATCGACCTATCAGAACATTTATGATTCAAATTGCAGTGGTTAGTAATCATCAGAATGGTCGCGACACGCATATAAGGCAAATCAAGATTCATAGTCCTGCCCAGGATAATCCTGGACCTCAGGCAACCCATGTCACAGGACAATTTCTCACCAACGAGTTTCAACGATATGCTACAATTAGATAACATAGACTAAGCTTTGCAAACACATTTATATTCTTCAAAGAATATTTTTAAGAATAATATTGAAGTATTAGAAAAGCTATTGTAACGATTCGTTATTTACTGGTGTAACCTCATACAGTATTCCACGAGTATAAAAGAAATGTAAATACTGTCCATTTAATGTACAAGAAATGTAAATATAGCATAAGCATTGAACAGAGTAGGCAGTTTCTCCAATAATCGTAAGAGGCTATTCGTTCACTTGTGACGTGGAGAGTGGAATGTGTAGCAGAGAATATAAGTCAATCCACAATGATAGCCACAAAATTCCTACTATTTATTTTAATATCGTTAAGTTATTCAGAAGCAGATCCACCGTATTCATCAAATAAGCTCGAGGATGTTTTTGAAACAGTGACAGATTTTTTTGAAAAACTGAAGAAGGACTACGGTAAGTGAAAAATATTTTTTTATAGATAGACCATACAAAACGCGCGTTTACGTATTTAATATTTTAGAACACGAGATACCGAGCACTGAGGTGATAAACAAGCTTGATAATGAAATTGACAAGTACGTAGAAAATTTAAAAATACCGAACATACATCGTAGTCGAAGGCAGGTAAATAATTTCGGAGAAGAAAGGAACGATTTAGGTACTTACGTATTAAGTGGATTCCAATCGTTTTCTTCCCTTCGTGTGCCTGGTGCTCTTGATGTATCCTTCTTCATGCATCAACACGGTGCTGAGCTAGAGTGGTTTGCCGTAGCCTTGAATTCAACGAAATTAACATTACTTCGACTAAATGTAAATCAGCAATCATTTATAAAATTCCTTTTAATAGTACTTAAAAATAGTTACACATTCGTTGACACTTTTAATCGTAGGCCAATATTTTCCATCCGATTTATAATTTGTCATTGAGCGAAGCAAGCTGCCTAGATTCTGAGAGTTTGGAAACAGTTGGTACCATAATGGCAATTGGGTGCTCTAAAAGTGGTATCACGATTCTACGACTCTATCAGGACAAGCCATCCGAACCACTGTCCCTGCACTTGGCGCAGCATTTGGAAGCATCAGGGAATTCTCGTCCGGTACTCTGGCGAGGCATGAATCAGCTGTTCCTGGGCGTATCTAATCCTCACAACATTACAATATATCACTGGCTGGGAGAGAACTTCGATTCCATACAGACCATTTCTAACATCGGAGCAGAGATGTTGGTGCCTTTCAGGATCGGTGGCTCCATGCATCTAGCTGCGATGAGTTCACGCAGTACAATAATTCTGAGATTCTTGCTTCGTTCCAGTGAATTTATTGTTGTACAAAAATTGCCCAGTGCCAAAGACATCGTTGCCTTTGAGGTGGGAAAGGAACGTCTCAGAGAGCACTACGTCGTATTGTCTCTAAACAAAGGATCCCTTGAAAATGGTTCCACGATTATCTACAAATATACTGCTGGGCGTTTTGTCCCATTCCAAGAGCTTCTGCCAGCGCAAAAAATCTTTTACATACCTTCCTCGAAAAAAGACACAGCGGTTCTATTGTTGTCACCAAAAGACCAGGTTGACAGCACGGTTATCTTCCAGTACGATGGTTGGAGGTTCGAACCATTGGATGTAAACCCTCTTCGAATGAACCAACTGCGTCCAGTTTCTTTACAAGGTGAAGACTTTATAGCCATCGAGAATGCTACCAGTGAATGGACCTTACTTATTCCAATTTGGAGCCGGAGAAACACCTGGGGACAGATAAAGGAAGACATTACATCGTGGTGTCTCGAAGCCAGAAATAAGCTGAAGGAAGATCTTGCTTTATTAACTTCGAAGGAGTCCCCACTGCCAGACACAATACGAATTAGGAATGGAGCTGTCATCGATAAACTATACACTAAAGAGGTACCCATTGATTCGAGAAGAAATTATATCTTTATTTTTTTTGATCCACTAGTAATTTGTAAAATATCTTATTTTTCATTTCAATTACATTATTTCAGTTAATTGGAAATACTACCATGATACAGAGGTTTGTGGGCTTAAGTGAACAATACAAGACGGAGGAGTCTAAATTGCTCACAGCAAGAGATACATTGATTAATGCAATGTCTGTGGAGAATACTAGATTTGTGCGACTAAATGCTTCTACCGTTAAAACAAGGTGTACGTCTAACTGTAGAGCACAAAGTACGGTTACGGAGGTAAAGAGCACCATTCTGGAAGAATTGAGGAGACTCGACACTGTCCATACAAGTAATGTTAAAAGAAACACCGACAGTTATGGTTTAGAACTTGAACACGTTAAAGTTGATTCCGTTGGATCGAGTTTGCCTTGCCCAAAGGCCATTTTGAGACTAAACGAAGTGATTCTTGGAGGAGACCAAAAGATCAACGGAGTATCCCTTAAAACTCTCTGGGACGACACATTAAAAATCACAGGGGATCAAGAAATTACAGGTAAATATCACGCATGCCAGGATAATTATTCTAAACTCCCCAGAATTTATTTTCTAGGAGACCATGTGATATATAGTCTCACAGCGAACAGTGCTTCGATACCTTTGGGAATTGCATCGCAGACTATCCAGACAACGGTGCAGGCAAAGACTATAACAACGAAGGATTTACATCTAACAGAGGCAGGATTGTTGTTGCCTTTGAATGGCTCGCCAGTTTCCATTACTGGACAGATCCAAGCTCCAAAAGTCAGAATTCGAAAGGTCCATTTACGTGCAGGAGTAAAAGGAGAAGGTATCAAAGTACTAGCCCCGATGGCCCACGTACCAGGACCTCTAACGTTACCAAAAGGCACTTACTTCCTGAAGAATGTCACAATAGCGAGTATTCTTAAGGCTGGAAGCATAACTCTAGGCAATGGAACGTCCTTGAATGCGATAGTAGAGAATTCCGTACCTCTACAGGCTGCGGTACCGGTTCATTTTGTCCTCGACGGTAACACCATTGTAAGCAGGATTTTCTGGAGAAAAAAAAAAAACATGAATACGTATTTTTGTTAGAGAACATTAAATTAAAAAAATACATTCTTAATTTTTCCAGGAATGGAGCAGAGTTACCTTGGAATCCCTACGTCGCGTATTAACGACAAGTCCTGGGACTGCCGTGAACATAACTGGAAAAAAATTCGCACCCGGCGGTGTAACTCTGCCTCCGAACAAAAATACTGTCCAAAGTGTCCCCAGGTACTTTAACGTTCACTCGATAATAAAATATGCATTGCATAATAATTACTTTTTCAGAATCAAAGGAACGGTGTGCGGAAAAAGTGCGGTCACGTCCGACATATCTACTGAGACTGTAAGAATGGGTCGAGTGGTTGCGAACTCAACATTAAGTAATTCCATTTTCGGCGCAATGACTTTCTACGAGATGATCATGGATACGGTCACTTCTGCCTCGGACATAGATTTCAGTTCGAAGAACATTCTACAGCTTAGAGCCAAGAAAATATCTCCATCCAGTATACGCGACTTTGATTTCAAAGGTATCGCCATTAATTAGCCGTATTCACATTCACAGTGACTAAGAAACGTCTCTTGTCAACAGGATTGAAGAATCTGCTCTCCCGCTGGTCGGCGCCGGGGAAGATGAAAGGCTCCGTCAAAGTTTCCAATCTAAGTGTCCACAGTCTTTTCTCAGATGAAGCGTTCAACGTTCCGTTGCCTCCTCACGTAGGAAATGTTGTATCTAAGAGAAACGCTTACGTTAATTCTCTAGGGAATATAAACATCAAGGAATTTATGGAAGGCGTTGTCATCACCGATACGCCGATGACGTTGAAGAACTTAACATTCGGTAGGTACCGTCTAACGGTGGGTTCTCTTAATTAAAGACCCTACTTAACTGAATTAATTGAAATTTACAACCGTCGACAGCTGGAAATCTCACTGTTGGTCATATGCAAGCGTCTCATGCACCGTCAATCCTCCAAAATCCGGAAACGAACTCTGGGGATGTCTCACTGGGTTCGAAGACCGTCGAAGGCCCTCTGGAAATACAAGAAGGATTAACAATACCGCACTCCTTTGTACAATTGTCAAATGACGCCGTCGAGCATCTAATTATTCGAGGTGGGCTCTTCGATTTTATCGGACTTAGTGGTAATTCAGAGTAATCCAGTAATTACACCTCTGTACAGGATCCGCAGTGTTTAAGAAGGAGCCCACTGTGGAGACCATTAACGAGATAGACATTAACAAATTAATTTCCAATGATATCTGGATGATTGGAAATGCGGCTACGCTCTCGGCAGAGACTTTCGAGTTTAAGAACTCCTCATTTCACGGCCCTGTATCTTTAAACGTGCGTTCGCTCTGTCCAAAAGACAATAGAATTTAAATGGTATCAAGAATAGAGAAATTTGCGAATACCTTTTTTCCCTTCTTTCCAGGAAGGCGTCGACAGCCCCGGGTTTGGCTCGTGGGAAAACGCGAAGCACCGAGTTCTGAGTAAATCGGAATCCCAAGAAATCTCCGTTGAGGCATCATTTGACCATCTTCGTGCCCCAGGAGTTGCCACTTCGGAATCGGCCTCTCCAAGACTGCTGGTACCTGAAACATCAATTTTGTCAGAGTTACAGCATAACACCCTGAAGAAAAACGCAACTCAAACCGTGAATACCAGCCTGGGATTCGAGGAGCTACATATCTTAGGTTGTTGGAACCAAATTGTTTAACGAGCCTTCCCCAGCACTCCGTAATATTTTTTTTTTCCTTTTTTTTTAACATGCAGGAGATCCAGTGATACATGGAACGATCAACGACATGAATTTAACTACCGACGTCATGCGATCCGACGTAGAAAAAAATATTCTTTCCGGAACAACTACGGTTAACCACCTAATAGCTGAGGATGTCGAGAGCTTTAATTTTAGCGAATGGTCCAGCGGAGCGTTAATCACGAACAAGGCGAAAGAGACCATCGTTATCAAGGGCCGGAAAACATTTACAAATTTCAACGGCCCGTCGTTGAAGTACGTATTTTACATAAACGTGCAGAGAAGAATGACTGAAACGCGTTTTACTAATTATTTTAGAGTGGCCGGAAAGGTAGCGGGCTACACGATGGAAAGTCTGCTATCGCGAACGAATCCCCAGGAGATTACGGGCAAGAAAACTATCAAAGGGATCGTGAAGGCACCAGCGATTATACTGGATGGATTCGTTAACGACGTGAACTTAACGAGCGTCATCGAATACCAGTTAACAATTAACGCTTCCCGACAAACTATCAGGACAGAAGTCAGACTGCAGGGGGATTTAGAAATTTTCGGCAACGTCACAATGAAAGGACTTTATCAGGGGGTCGAATTGACGCCGATAGCAGATCAAGTAAACGGCAGTCTGACTTCCGTCTTGGAAGGAATGCAAGAACTGACCGATCTTGCCGAGATCGTGGACATCGCTCTGCAAGGTAACATAAAGGCTAATAAATAAGTAAAGTGCCTTATTCGAGGTTTTATAAAAAATTACAGACCGGGCCGTGCATTTCCACAAATTGGCCTTGCCGGAAGACCAGAGGTCTATATCACTTCCCGAGTCCATCGAGCCAGAGGTGGGGCCGACGGAAGTGAAATTCGACGACCTGGGTACTTGCACCAGATCGCCTAAGGGTACTCTCGATTGCGACAACGAAGAACTGCGAGGTCTGCTAAGGTCAACCTCGACCAGCGGGACCATACTGAACGAGATCATACCATTGGGCGACCGGATGCTCCTCCTCTCGGTGTCGTCCCATCCCGACTCCAAAAACGGACATTCCGGGGTGTCGATATTCTCCTACGACCGAATCAATAAGAAATCCCGTCCGGTCTCAAGTAAGTTACACGGAGGTGTAATTAGCATGCGCTCACGTTTAATTTCCACGTACCGGAAATATTGATATGTAATTAAAAAAAAAAAAAAAACACCCTACGATCGTTTAGCTCTTCCCTTGATGGAGCCTATTCGAGCGATCTCTGGAACTGCCGATGGATCGCTATGGATCGCCGTTCAGCAACCATCTCGGCTCGTCATCCTGAGATGCGAGCCCTGGGGAGCTTTCCGGGAGTACGTCATTCCAGGATCGAGCCTCTTCCTGATGAACAAGGTCCACACGGGAGAGCTCCTGGTCTTCCGGTCGGACGGAGTCTGGAGAATAGGAGGACTTGCAGGACCTCGTAGCGTTTTCCACCTTCCCCAGGATACTCGAGTCGGTCCTGTCGAAATTAGCCACCACTCGGGCAAAGGCACCGACCCGTCCAAGGTCGAGATGCGGTACTTAGGTAATTGAGACAACGCGTACGCTCTAATTTCCTGGAATTAATGAAATTAACGGAAAGGCTGTGAGATTGTGTGCAGACGTGTACGCACATCATTTAGAAAACCAACGTGATCTCGTGTGTTCTTTGTAAGTTGAATTGTAATTAAAAAGTATGTTATTACCGATATCGATATTGTCCTCGTGGATACCGTTCGCAGAAATACACCGCCTGGGAGGTAGGTTAATCCAAATTACTCTGGGATCCATAATACACCTTACACCGGAGCTCCTAGATTTCTGAAGTAATTCCCCCTCTCTATGATTGTAGATCCGGATGGCTGGAAAAAAAAAATAAAACAATGAGACGCAGAAGAAGCAAGAACCGGGAATGAACTTCATGTAACGTAGATCTCGTAGAGGACGAACCTTGACTGCGTCTTTGATCACGGTAACGCCTTCTTTCTCCTTCTTCGCCTCTTCTGCCTCCAGCCTCTTCTTCTCGTGATGCTTCCCCTCCTTCTACAAGACCAGGAATAAATCCGATAGGAAGATGCGGAATACATTAAAAGGATCGGAGAAGAATCCAGGAGTCTCACGGTGCCCTTAGAGAATTTCTCCTCGTTCCGCTTGCGCTCTTCTATGGCGTTGTCCAGGGCACTTTGCTCGGCAGGAGTGAGCACCATAAGTCTAGGATCCATGGCGATCCAATCGCTGTGCAAGACCTGATCCATGCGCCACCTCTTCCCGACGTCGGGCTCCAGGAGGCAGGTGACGAGCTTCTTAACATGGTCGCTCAAAGTGTCGGTCACTTTACCCCGAAATTTCCACCGGCGATTGGCCTGCTGCTCGCAGAGTCGCTTTATGTTCGTGTCATCGAAGGGCATGGCCTTGTTGAGCATAATGTAGAGTATCACGCCAAGTGACCAGATGTCGGATATCTTGGGATTGTAAGGAGTCCCCCGAAGTATCTCCGGAGCAGCGTACGACAAGGATCCGCAATAAGTGTCGCTCAATACCCGTTTCCCTCGATTGTCGACCACGTATCTGGCGAAGCCAAAATCCGCCAATTTGACGTTATAGTTGGAGGTAAGAAGGACGTTCTCGCACTTCATGTCGCGGTGGGCAATCTCCATCTCGTGCAGGTACTGGAGACCTGGAAGTAAAATATAAAAAATTAGGAATTAATAATAAGGAAGCCGAGTAGCATTAATTTCTGACGATACCCAGGGCGAGCTGTCGCAGCCAAACGCGAGCCTGGCTCTCGGCGACCGCCCCGTTCTTCAGGATGAAGTCCAGGAGGTCGCCGTTCTCGGCGAAGCGCATGAAGATGAAGTACTTCGTCCGCCTCTGGAAGATGCTGTGGACGTGGACTACGTGAGGATGGTTCAGCTTCACCAGGATGTCCAGCTCTCGGGGCAGGAACTTCCTGACGAAGTCCTTCGGTGCTTTCCCGGTGTCGACGATCTTGCAAGCCAGGGTGTTGTTCCTGTCGGGCTCGCTATCGGGCTTGTACTCCGCCAGGAATACCTGAACGTTAAAGGAATGCACTCTGCTGCGCCCCATTATCAATCGTTTCCTTTGTTATGGGCAATTTTTGCCGGGCGTTGTACTTTGGCGTAGGAGCCCTCGCCGAGTTTTTTAATCAGTTTGTAGCCTCGGGCCAGGAGCGTCGCCTCTTCGGAGGATGTTTGTTCGAGATCAGGATGAGACATGAGACCTCGGGCGTTCGTCCGAGACCGACCGCCAGGAGTGTCCTAACCATTCTATCGGCATAACTGAGCGTTGCGAGAAATCTGCCTGGTTGATTTAACAGGTCGATCGTCAAACGTAGACCCAGGTCCCAGAGTTAGCGGCAGGAACGTGGGGGATGTCGAGGTCGGCATCCCAAGGGCTGATCTACCGCCTGCCGGACACGCAGGGATTTCTGAAAGTGCAGAGAAAAATACAGGGGAGAGATGACGATCTACCTCGGGTGCGACCTTGCATCTCTCAGAGATGGACATTAATTTCACTTTAATAATTACGGTGGGCTCCGAGACATGGACCCGAAGAGGTTGGCAGCTCTCAGGACGGGTTAGATTCGACTGCGAACAAAAGACGTGCATTATCTTCCATTACGGTTCTCCATACTAACGTTGGACGCTTTCAGAGAGTACCTCCGGAAGCCCAATCATCTACCCGATTGAAAGAACTCGAGATACGATAGTTTCGTCGTTGCTTTATTTCGCCTCGGCTCGATCTACATGTTTTATCAAAAATGCCAAAAGGAAGCAGAAGATCCTCGACCCTACCGTAACTCGCAAGTGTAAATTAGAAGGAATAGCAATGGCTTACTTCCAAATAGGGTACCTATATCCTAGACTCCGTGGTATCGGCGGTCCTACGATCGGGAGTACAGGTGCCACCTCTCTCTTCGTCGTCCGATAAGAAATCCCCGTCCTTATCGCAGGTGCACGTTGGTCCACGACTCCACCGCCGCGCAATTCCATCCTCGCCATGATTATCCGGACTCGCAACAAATCGTCCTTAATACCGTAGTTAGTCCTAACTACGTGTCACCTCTAAATGTTAAGTCCTATTTCTCCCTCTTCCTCGGCAGTCTTCTCTAACTACGCTAATTCCGCCTCGAGTCGGCGTCCCTTAACTACGTCGATCCTTAACAATTCCTCCAGGCCTGTCTAGAATAATTCCAGCTCCTTACAGTAGCTTCTCCAACATTCGCAATCTCCGTACTCTAATCCGCTTATTTCGGTATAAACAGTCGTTGTTCCGTATTGTCTATGGTTGAGAGGTTCCGTTCTCGTGATATAGTCTCCCTCCTCTTCCAGGTAGAATTTTCTTCTATCCGGAACCGTACCTTGGCACGTGGAAACACCAGCAGAAGTGGCCCTCCTTCAGCCGATGCAGCCGGTCAATTTCGCGTGGGCCACGTCGTCGACATCTGAAATGAAATCGCGGAATTAATTTTATTTCCTGTAACAAGACCCTAACCAAAGATCATATTGAAGCGAAGAACGCGACTACGTGAGGACCGGTTACCAGGATAGCAGCGGACAAGTGATTCCTCCAAACGACCATCGTTATAGGGATGCGAGAGGATCGCACCGCCACCCGTCTGGTGCACGAAGGGGATTAAACTTACGAGTTAGTGTTATTAGACGACCGTTCGATAAGAAGCCTGCGCTGCGACCGTTAGTGCGTGGGTGAGTCGAGGACAGGGCTGCTCGGAATAGTCGAGGACGTTGGTGGAGTACCTGGTGGAGATGCCTCCAGGGGACAGACCAGATTACCGTAATCGACCTCGCTCTTGCTCTTCTTTCTCTTCAACGTGAACTGGGATTTCTTTGGTACCTAAAAAAATAATTAAAAAAAAAATGTAAAGACCCGCCACCTCTTACAGAGATGATAAAAAAAAAGAAATGAATCGACGCGCCCACCTTCAGCCTGGCCGTCAAGGTTAGGGGCACGAAGCCAAGGGTGCTCTCGATCTCCCTCTTGTGCTGCACCACTTCCCTGCCCAGAATCTGATTGAAGTGAGTAGTCAAGTGTCTTCTCAGCAGGGTTTTAGCGGGAGGTATGCTGAGCAGGGTGGCGAGGAGTTCCGAGGTGAAACGACCCTCGTAGACCATCAGACCACCATGGACTCCAGACCCCCGCAAATTGGGGGCGTACTCGGCCAGGTCGACCACCCTGAGCCACTCCATGGCCCGATGGTTCGTCCAGAGGGCCACGTTGCTGCTGTCCGCTCCGTCTCCATTCAAGGGCCTTCTCTCCAGAGCGTCGTACTCAAAATTGAGCTCCCGCAGTACCTGGTGCACGAGAAGTAAATATAAAAGCTGTTCCCCAGCTGATCGGGGACGATTAACGATCATTACTTGAATTCCTCGTCGCAGACTGGCGGCGTGTAGCTGGGCGTGCACCCCTAGGTGCAGAAGGTCTTCCGTCGTCAATCTATGCAGTACCCTGCCGTCAATCTTCGCATTATGGAAGGCCTCTTTATGCTGGGGTAGGCCGATGTCATCCAGCCACCGCAGCACCGCTGGGCCGTCCATCTACGAATAACTCAGAAATAAAAATTTCCGTCCACTCCAGGTCGCCAAGGTCGTGGTACCTTATCGGAGCCGAGGAAGCCCTCGCCGTTGCACTTTTCAGACTCAACCGCGTACTGCAGTTTCTTCCGGTGCAGGGTGTTCTTGATGTCGAGCTCCTTCTCCAGCTGACTGGGGGAACTGTCCAAGAGCTTCGACCCGGAGCCTCCCCATCGTTTCACCTCGGCGAAGTAGCACTCCAAGCCGAGTCTAGCCAGCCAATTCCCCACCTCCTCGATGGAGAGGGTCGCCAGAGGTTTCATGGTAGCGACCGGAGCGGATGTCTCGTAAAATCTCCCCGAAGGTCCCAGGGGCGTCGACGAAGACATGGGTTTCTCCACCTCCTCCTCTTCCTCCTCTTGCGCTGGGGGAACAGAAATCAGCGTTGGACGACCAGGCACTGCACTGGAGGTTTCGGATACAGGTTGTCATGCGAGCGACTTGGAGGATATTTCATTCGATTGCAAATGCCGGTCAGCGACTGCGATCTAAGCGTCAGCCATCACTTCTCATGCGCGACCCAGAGGGCCGTGGCACACGTCGAGGGCGAGTAGCGTTGATTAAGGCGAGTTAAGAAAGTCCTGGCGGCGTTTAGACATGCTTAGACACTTGTAGTCGAAGAAAACCTAAAATCGGCGCCGAGAGGCACCTCGCGGCCGCTCCTTTAACCGCCAAGGGTACCGCCGTCCGCGCTCCTTGTCCCAAGGGATTCGAGTTCTGGACCTTACCGAAGGCTACTTCCTTCCTCGAGGTGGTCCTCGGCCTAGGTAGACTGCTGTACTGGCCGGTGTGTCTGCCGAATCTGTCGCCCTGCACAGACGCACGGATAACTTGACGTGATTACGCATTTACCGGGTCGCCGTCTAGTGGGACTCACGTTTGACAGAGGACTGCCACCGCCATTCCCCAGGGCGAGGTTCTCCCGCTCCAGGCTGGCTTGCTTGAGCTTCATCTCCGAGAGGGAACTGAGCAGCTCCAACTTCTGCGTTTCCAGGGCACTCCTCGACAGCACTTCCTAAAATCGAGCATCGATACCCAGGTAACAAATAAATATTTAAATGATCTCGAGGATCTCGGGACGCGTTACACATTACATACTTTCTGGAGTGCCTCCTCCATTCGCCTCAGGGAGTCCTTCTTTTCCTGGAGCATACTCTCTAGCTCGGTGATTTTGCAGGACTGCGCCTCGACCTGCTCCGAGAGCACGGAAACCTCCATGTGAAGTGCCGTTCGTTCGTTCTCCAATTTCCTGAGCCGCGCCTGAAATGGAAGTAAATTCTAAAGGCTTTGATAAAAATTCTGATCTCCATTTTTATGCGAAAAATCATCCACGTTTAGGGTAGGTGACGCACGAAGGAAAGGATCGGGAGTTCGTTCTCTCTTTCTAAAAGTAAAAACCGATCGGAAACCATCCTCTCGTGATTTTCATCGATCACTGGAGTTGCCGGTGTACCTCCTGATCGGCACCGAAACCTCGGTTCACTCGGAAATCGTTGGAACACGAGCAGCAGTGCGACCTCTCCCTGTCGAGTCTCAGAAGATCGCTTTGGGATCTGGCTCTCTGGTCTCTCTCGAATTTATTGCGAAACGTCCGGTTCTTCTTCCTCCGATCGAGGGACCCGACTGCAATGGGTGCCCCGAAGTGGCAGCAGCCTCTCGAGGACATCTCCGTAGTCGGGGCTCGAAATTGTCGCAGCCGACAGGGCGGTTTACCCTGGCAGGGGGTCCAAACACTGGAGGAAGATCCATCGTTGGAGGAGAGCCTGCAGTTCGCCTCCCCGGAATCGCTGTAGAAATTAACGAATTCTCACTGTTTACGCACTTATCAGCTGATCAAAAGCTAGGATTTGCACCGATATCTCTTTCTCTCGGGACAAAACACCCTGAAGCTATGGGTTAAACCTTGCAGAGGATCCTGCTGCGTAGCGAGAGAAGGGACGGTACCCTGGGTGACTTCGCAGCTCCGAAGTAGATGCTGCGTAGACGTTCGGAGCACTTCCCATGAAGCTGGCCATCCCGCAACGGGGCGCGACTCTCGAGGTACAGTTCTGGAAGAAGGACTGACGGTGAGTTCACGTCTACTTTGAAGAAAAATACTCTCTCCGATACCTGGCAGAAACACCTAGGATACTCAAGGACGTCCCTGTAGTCGCTGGAGAAGGCCGGGTGGTCGACGACTTCTTGGAAACGGTTCTCCAAATAATTATTCTCACCCTCCGAGGGAGAGGAGGTTCCCGAAGAGTCATAGGCTTCCGAGGGCGTCCACCTCGTATGCCACCTCTTCACCGTGGACACCGCATCCGACGATTCCGACTGCGAATCTGGATTTCCATGACCAGGTCCATTCCCTTTGAATCCCTCCGATAACTTAACCCTCGCTACGTTAAGTCGGAAACGGGTAAAAAAAAAATTTCGGTGACTAATCGACTGCTTCGGCAGTGAATTTAAAATAATTAAGAGAAACAGTTGAGTTGAACGCGCCTGCGATTGACTTTGTATTTGAAATCGAGAGAAATTCAAAGGGATGGAAACCTTTTACGTGGCTCCTGTCCTCTTCTTCTCTGATCGGGTCCAGAGCTTGGCGATCTGTGGTGGAATCTCGCGGTCCTTCCATTTTTCTCTCTCACACTCGATAAATCTCACATACTCGGGTCTCTCCCTTGTTTCGCCGTTAATTTTCTTCCTCTCTTTGTAACGTTCGATCCACCGTTTCGTCCTTTGTCTGGGATTTTTTCTTCCTTCTCGTTGGAGCCGCAGCAGGGTGAATGGGCGAATCGTCGAGAGCGCTTAAGGGACACTGAGTATAAGCTTGGCGCAGGGTCCCAACGACGTTGCTTCGCATGATCTAAAATTACACCGGTGGTATCCACCGAGACGGCGCACGTGTACGTATAAATGGGACCAGTGTTCTCGTCCGGCATCCCCGCTCTTCCTTGCCAGACGTCCCTTTTGCCGAGGATGCTGGACCTCCCCTCTTACGAGGGAAAAACAGCTTTCGTCTTTCAGAAAGAGAGATCGAAGACGGAGGATGGGAGACAAAGTCAGACTATGGGAATCGAAAATGTTATCAGTGGATTAAGTGAACGATTTCTCTTGCCTTATTCAAAAAGGGACTCCTTGTTTATTTCACCAGTAGTACGAAGACATTGATCTAAAAATAGATCTTGGAACCAAAGTTTTTTTAGTCGGGCAGTGGAAATTTTTTTAGTTGTCATAAGGAAGAGCATGTGTCGTGGCTTAGCAGTGCATCGATTAAGATGGCCGTTACAACGTGGAGGAACAGGGATCGATTGCAATGGTTTGCAGTCCATGGATATTTATACAGTAGGTACGTACCGGCTGCATCCATTGTAATAAAATTTCAGTCGTGCCAGCGTCAGGTGGTAACGGGGGTTGCGGGACGCTTTTAATGGCCAGTACAAGATTTTTAGTCGCATCTTTCACCGGGTCTTTAAGTTCCAAGTTAGAATCGATCCCACTTTCGTTGCAAATTCCTACCAAAATTAATTGAATCATCATACAGCATTCTCCGAATTAAATGATCGATTTCTTACCTTTCCCGGTCGTGCCAGATATGATACCATCCATTTGTAGTAACGCAGCCTCGAGCATCTTGCTCGCTTCCATCGAAGGACTCGTCAAGAAGGAAGACTCGTTTGCCGCCATTCTGTTGCTCTCTTCCCCTTTGCCCATAACTCGTTGATATCTGAATTATTAAGGGGACAGTTATTACTATTTAAATAAAGTCTCATCACCGACGAATGCGATACAATCAAAATCAACGATCAATTGCAATCGAGATTAAGCTTTAACTGGACGAAGAAAGAACGCAAGAAAAACAGAAAAACAAAGAACGTACAGCTGTAACCTAATACGATGTAATTTAGACGCATCCACGAGCAGCATCCTTGCAGAATTGATAAGCACAAAGATTCTGAGAATGTATACAATTTCTACATATATTAAGCAGAATTTATGTGTGAAACCACACACGTTAAATGTCAACACAGGGACGATCTAATTCGATGGCCAATTGTAATCGAGATCGTTGATGAAAGAACTACGGTTGGGTGCCACAAGGGCGGGGCAGAAATACAAGGACACGTGGAGGGAGTGAGAAATCGTGGGATGCACGGAGAAACGCATAAAAAGCAAGATAATTACCATCGCCAACGCCCGGGAGACAAAGAGGTTATGTCGCGTTCCGCTCGGCGGGCCGTGAGCGCCGAACAGGTGTCATCGCGTCCATGAGCACATAACCTATGCTTCGACAGGAGTCAGGTTTTCGAATTTCACAAGAGGATTTCGGAACGGTAGAAAGTCACCAAGTTGAGAGAATTACTTTGTGAATCCGCAGGAACGTGGACCGCGGCCGCGGAATCACCGCGACACGACGTTTTTCCACAATTAACAGGCACTTCGCGATCCCGCTGAAGTTCGCACGCGAGATATGGCTCCGTTGATAAAGAGGGACGCGGACTACTGCGGACTGACAGGTTTCCGTTTCTTCCTAACAA
Source organism: Orussus abietinus (assembly GCF_000612105.2). Lineage (NCBI taxonomy): Eukaryota > Metazoa > Arthropoda > Insecta > Hymenoptera > Orussidae > Orussus > Orussus abietinus. The sequence goes on from NW_019395997.1 coordinate 1,211,663, forward strand.
GGCGGATTTACGAATCTCGAGGCCGCGAACGAGTACTGGAAGTCACGCCTCGCGGTCGTTCACGGACACGCCTTGAAAGGGAATGCTTGCAAGCCGGGGACGTCCATTGACACGCGGCATTGATTGACACCCGTCCCCGCCGCGCATCCAAAATGTCGACCTTAGTTCTCCCGAAATCCCTCCAGATGGCGACCGAGCCAGCGCAGCGGAAAATTGTCAGCAGGTATCTGCACGTGCAGCCTGCAAGTTCTCACGCTCTTCGAAAGATGACGCGGGTACCGCAAGGTGCTTTTGCAGCGGGTACCAACTGTCACCCTGGAGAATTGTCGAGAATCGAGGTTATGTTCGCGAGGAATTCGGCGAGATTCTTCACGGAGATGCTTCGAATGATTGAACGCGATAAAATTCTCAGAACGTGGGCCCAGTTCGATCATTTCTCGATGGGATTCTTTTACAACAGGCAGATCGGAGGGACGAGGAGGCGGCGCGCAGAACACGTCCATTCCCAGTGGTTTTTGAGGTTAAGGTTGACAGGCCTGCGTCCTGATATCGGTGAACGAGAATACGGATAGCTCTTACTTCCGTTACATTTTATTTGTGTGCCCGCGGTGAAAAAGGGAAGAGATGAAATAAGAATGCGCGTGCGGTCGTAGGTATCGAGGAACGACGGTGCCGAAGTGCCGAGGTAGCAGCGGACACCGCTGGCCGCGGAATGCGAGTAAGTAGCAAAGAAGGGCCGCCAAGTGGCCCTCAGCCCCGAGGGACGGCCCCGAGAAAAAGCCGCGAAAACTGCGTCACGAGTGACGGATTCGGCCAAAACTGGGACAAAGTGCACTGCACTCTGGCATTGCGCTCCACCGCCAGGTGTTTCTATGCCGTAATCTTCCCAGGATTGGGTAATACCTAATGCCCGTACGCCGTTGCGCCTTATTCCTCTGAAATACCCGATCTGCCACGGCGGGCCAATACCTGGAACTTTGGACAGTGATTGGGGAATTAACGAGAGAAATTAGCAGAAGGTAGAAACGGAAAACAGGAGAAACTGTGGGAGGATCTCGAAACGACCATCGGCCTCGGAGTGCCTTTCCAGTGCTCGCATCTCTTGCTCCTCGATCTGTACTTCTTGTTCGTAGTTTATGTAAAGTCGTATGTATATCCACTGGTGAATAATATCGTAGATTATAATTCGTGCGTGTCGTATCTCGATTGATACGTACTGGGTGGCATGTATATCTCGATGATCGAAGCTCTGGACTGTATCCAGTGAAGAGATAAATTGCATTGGAGTTAACGATGGTTAATTCCAGCTAAATGTCCAAAGTTTCAAGTGATACGTATATTAGAGACTTATATAAAGTTTTGTTAACGATGCGACCATCCTTTTAACGCAGATTAAATGAAGGGCACGGCATAGCCCCGCTGCTCGGTATCATGTCAGATGGGATTGACGGCGGCGGCGGGGAAAACGAGGTAGATTCTCATTCCTCTTCGCATGCCGAAGCCGGAGACTCTACGAGTCACAGAGAGGACGACGCGTTAGATCCTGACAATGAAGCTGCCTTGAACACAAATTATGACAGCAGCGACGGTGCCGTGCCTGCCTTTAGGTTCGACTTGGATTCCATCTTCTACCTTTCCATTTCCAATTGAAATAAACTGAAAGTGGGACATTTTGTAGATGCGAACGCTGCGATAACTATGAAACTATAAATAAAACAGCATTTTGTGCACACCAAGATCAGTGTTTAATCGGTGGTGACGCTGGTGAGGGAACCGAGGGTATCGAAGGCGTGGAAAATGATGGCGACTTGGAAGAAGGCCACTCCGGGCATAGGTCCCACCGGAAGATGTTCGAATGCGATGTCTGCAACATGAAATTTTCTAATGGGGCCAACATGAGGCGGCATAAAGTAAGAACCATGATAATCTTACCGATCCAAAGCGTGTTCAATAGTTAGAAAATTGAAATATATTTTTTATTCTAAATTAGATGAGGCATACGGGGGTCAAACCGTACGAATGCCGGGTGTGTCAGAAAAGGTTCTTCAGGAAAGACCACCTGGCGGAGCACTTTACGACTCATTCAAAGACATTGCCTTATCACTGTCCAATATGCAATCGAGGTTTCCAGCGACAGATCGCGATGCGAGCGCATTTCCAAAATGAGCACGTCGGCCAGCACGACATGGTGAAATCGTGTCCACTCTGCAACTACCGAGCAGCCACCATGAAGTGTCTCAGATTGCATTTCTTTAATAGGTACAGCTCGTTCGAAGAAGACGTGAGAAGTTAAGAATCTTAATCGCAGTCGTTTCATGCTTAAAAATACCTACGCTTGTTTTATAAGGCATGGTATAGATTTGGACAATCCGGGACCCAATGGTAGTTCCTCGTCGGTGATGAACAGCTGTACTCCGAGCGAAGCAATGTCATCGGCTCCCCTATCGGACAGTGGGGACAGCACAGGGAATCGTTCGGCTGACAATGCCACTCCACCAATGCACTTTCTGACACCTCACGTGGAGATATCCATTCCTTACCCGGAGCAAGCCGCAGGCCAGGGAAATTCGAGTCCGGCACCCTTGAACGGAGACAGTCCCAACAGTCCCCAGAGTGCGGACAGCAACAGCAATGCCCCGAGCAGTAGTCACCACCATCAGCTGGCAATTAACAGCACGGTAGTCCACAGGTGAGTCCCCTTACCCCTGCAACCCAGAAACCAACCTTCGAAGCTCTCTTCGTACAGGTCCAAATTACCATTCTTCAGGAACGTAGGTGGAGGCGAGGAAACGATCACGCCCTCCATTTCCCTGATCCCTATAAAGCAAGAGCCCAACAGCAACGGGCTGGACGAGAACGGTGCGACGTCGAGCAGTTTACCCCTGCCATCGTTGATCAAGGTCTCTCCGTTGAAGTCTCTACTCCGAGACGACCTGCGTCGAAAGCTCTCCACCAGCTCGAACAGCAGCACGGGCAACAACCACAGCGGAGGGCTCAATCCTGGAAATAATAACAACAACAACAAGAGCGTCAACAATAACAATACGGGGAACAACAACAACAATACCAGTAGTTGTTTAAACTCCAGCCCTCATTCCAGAGGCGAGCCTCCAACGTCGACCAGGCCCGACCCGCGCACCACCGGCCTCCAGTGCACCCACTGCAGGATTACCTTCCCCGACCAGACGCTCTACTTTCTGCACAAGGGATGCCACAGCGAGAGCAACCCCTGGAAGTGCAACATTTGCGGCGAGCAGTGCTGCAACCTCTACCAATTCAATTCGCATTTACTGAGCAAAAGCCATCAGTAACCGAGGGGGGCGACGAGAGGAGCGTCGAGTGGCGTCCGATCGTTTTCGATCGCTTTCGAGGCGTCCGGGGCGTAGATTGTCCTCCGCGTACCGTAGTTTACGCACTCGGGAGATGTAGACGCGTCTCGGGAGCCGCATCTCGGGCGAGGCCGGACGTCAAGCGACGAAGAGGAGTCCGGCGTCGCCCGAGTTCGCCGGTTCCCGTGGTCGCGCAATCTCCGACCTCGTTAGACCGTACCACTAGCGAGGCAGATCGTGCCTTTCCCGAATTTCCTTTCGTCGTTGATTTCCTTTTGTACAGAGAAGAGAGAGAGAGAGAGGAGGGAGAGGAATTAACGCAATTGCCAACTCACTCGTCCATCAATTCGTGATGTCAGCAAGTGAACGATCCGTCCAGAGGGGCTTTACCGATTTATTCCGAGCTGTATCCGTAGCGTGTAGTTAGCGTAGTAGTATTTAGATAGGCGGCTCGGCCGGTAATCCACGAAGAGCCCGATCCCTAGGGAGTAGTTTCCTCGAAGGAAAGAGAACGACGAGGCTCCATGGCCGCTTATAAGGCGGGCCTCGAGTAGTCTTAGGAAATTGTCTGTAAATTTTGTGCGGGGCCTCGGGAGGCTCGAGTTCGCGGCTCGAGTCTTCCGGCTGCAATCGGAGCTCCGTTATAGCGCTGACGAGGTGCAATAGTCGGACGAGGACGTTCCAGTGCCCTCGAAGAGGGTGTCTGTAATTAGGGGAAAGCGGGGAAAACGTCGTTATGACGGAGCTCCATCGTAGGACGTGCTAACGCGCCCCGAACCCTGCCTTTCTCGCGCCTGGCCGAGACCTCGAAGAGCTTCGTGCAATTTCGGATGACTCCGAACGCGGATTATTCCACGGGACGCCGCGAGGGTGAGACGGGTGGGACTCCTCTCGAGGAGGAGTCCCCCGGGTCCACGCGACCGGCGGAGGAAAGCGTCGCGCCGGAGGGCTCGACCTCGAAGACGCGATGCCGAGGTCGAGCCCTCCTGCCCGAGATGAATATTTTGATATATATATAAATATTTGTACAGGAGAGTATTACGAGGAGGGTTGCGAGAGTGTAACAGTACACGCGCGTGCACGGTGCGACCGAGTAGTACAAAGGAGGGTAGTCGATCGGGGACCCGCGGTGAGCGTCCGCGGTAAGGTCCAAAATCCCGAGACCAGACGCGGGAATTTCGACCTTATCGCGGCCGGGTCTCGGATGAGACTTCGCTCGGATGGGCACACGCGGGTGCCCCCCAGTGCGTGCCTGCGTACCTGGCTGCGGGTGTGCGCTCGGTACCGAGTGGGTCGTCGGGTGTGCGCGCACGGAGGGTCTTTTAAACCCTCCCTCGGTGCGCGTACACCCCGGAACCGTCGACAAATGTATATTATTTATTAATCCCAAGGTGTTAACGCGTAGGACGCGCCCTAATCGCGAGTGCGTGCGCTCGCACCTGTCAGGTACCAAAACGCGGACATAAAGCGCGCTAGTGTTTCAAATCGGCCGTCTAGCAATTTGGCCGGGCATCCGTGTTATATCGAGTTATATTATTTAATGTCACGTCGCCGATCACACATCGTCCATCCTCATCGCCATCGTCGCCATTATCATTAGCTAGCTCTTAAGTAATTTATTGCCTTGCATTCCAAGATTTTAGGACGCACGGACGGCACTCCGGGAGGACGTCTCTGCGTGGAAAGGAGAAAGATTATGTCGGACGAGAGAGAAGGGTGCTTATTATATTTTTTTTTTTTTCCCCCTTTTTGTTTTTCACCGTGGAAATGTGACACTCGACTGAATAGAGAGTCTGGGACGAACGGGCTGGATCCGATATAACGCGAGCGTTTAGGAGGACGGAGGCTAGACCTCGGCGAGATCGGGAGCGAGGTCGCAAGTCGGACTTTTATTTTAACCGTCGAATCTAATGGTCAAGGACCGTTCCCAGTCGGGCTGCGGATGCTTTTCGCATGCCAGGTTATTTATATATAATTATGGGCACATTTATTTCCACGTTTTATCGTCAATGTCCGGGCCGCGGTACCGATCCCTCGCCGTTCTCGGCCGAACCTAGCATCATTCGCCACGAATTACCTTTTTAGAATTACCTCTAACGTAACGAACAGCGTGTTCATCATATTTTTCTGAGTGTTTCGACGCAAACCGCGGGGAGCATTTTAAAGTGCCTGATCGGAACGATCGCCTCGTATCTGGCGGCGCGTAGAAGTCGCGCGTGTAGATAGGGATGCGATAAATTGTTGATAAGAGAGGAGCGATCCGAACGGCGGATCGGAGCGAGAGGTCGGAAGAGAGAACCGCGCGGGGATTGAAAATCCCCGGAAAATTTCTTCGGGTTACGCGAGATACGATATAATATATATGTTACATATGTATATTGGTACCAGAGATATACGCGTGCTCGACGCCACGTTCGAGTTCGAGAAGCGCCTTACACTGTGATCACGTTTACAAAGAACATAGTCTTAAAGTTATAGAGAATAATAGGAGGTAGAGGAGCTACGAGCGCGTAGGTGTGCGAAAATATGATGAATGCAACCTCCGTAGGCCTTAGGTGCACCCCTACCCGTAGCGGATGTTTCTCTTCGGTACATAGTATATATATATATATAAATATATATAAAATATATATATATATTAATTAAAAAAAAAAAAGAGTAAACAAAACAAACTATATTTAACTGCAAGTATGGCAATTATTGTCAATGTTATTTACGGTGTAATGGGTACAAGCTAAAATACATAACATGTCCATTATGTATATAGACGCGTGCTGCATGGCACGACGACGATGAAGAACGGTTTGCTCGTCCTACCTCCTCCTACTCGCTTTTAGGTACGTCTCGGCCTTTCTAGCCGAGGGGGTGACTCGCCATCCTTACCCAGAAAGTGACGACCTCCGGTAGAGGCACGAACGGTCCGGTTTAACCGGTCGGTAATGGTAATTTCATAGAGCTACTACTGTACAGTTGTACTTGGACGAGGGCGAGAACTCCTCCCTACGGGGTCACATATCGTTACTCGTCCTCTCGACGTTCCTGTGGACCTGGACGATGTCCAGGTGCCTGCTCGCCGAGTTGTTGCCCTCCTCGATGTACAGGTTACCCCCGTCCTCGCGCCAGCCGAGCGTCGCGGGCTTTCGGTCTGCGGAAATTCAAGAGAACCGCGTAAGAGGCCCATCTTGGCATCGGACATTTCTGCGCATCTCGTACAGGGATATTTTTATATATATAAATGTATATTTGCCACCTAGGAGCTTCTCCAGGCACTGGTACCCGTTCTCCGGATCGTGAGCGCTCGTCGGGTCCTCCGACGGGAGTTCCGCCAGCTCAGCCTTCACCATCGAGTTCAGCGTGGCGAAGATCTCTTCGAGGCCTGCTGCGGACAGTAATTAGTCTGTTAGAGATATGTAATTAATTTCTAAGTACACGTATTTGTCCATGCAGAGGAAAATCGGTAACGCCCTGGCCTTGCTTCGAATGCGGTGAGGATACCTGAGGACACCTGTGAGGTGCACCGCGGGGACGGGAGGATCTTGCGCGCGTTTTACGTCACATCCGGGCGCGGTAGGTCGAGCCAAGGTGAAAGAGGGAGAAAGAGAGAGAGAGGCCGTGATCGGCCCTCCAATGAAGAGAGACCCGCCGTGCATTTTAAGCTACCTAGGAATCGATCGGAATCGATTGAGATCAGCGGACGTGCGCGTGGAAAAATCCCGCCATCGAGGCGGTGCCTTATGAAACGCTCGACGACAGCGCCGCCGGCGAAAGCGGGAACCACGACGCGCGCGGGGATTTAAAATCGTGGCCGCACTTTAAATCAATATTCTTTGGAGCGAGAATATTAATTTAAAGGGGACCTTTATTGCTGGCGATATTTTCGATACGTCGACACGGTAGGGCGTTTCATACAGTTTGCGCTTCCGATTCGCGGCGTACGCGCTCGTCTTCGACTTGCAGCCGGCGATAGAAATGCACGGCACAGACGGCGATGCCTTGATGGGCGCATCGATGGTTTACAAATTAATGAGCACGTGATGTAACCGATTGCGACGTAGACGTAAAGCGTCCGGGGAAGGGAGACGATTCAGGGTGGATTTTCGGAGCGCTACCTGGCTGGAAGTTCTTCTTCATCCTGCGCCATTGCCTGGCGTACACGAGGGCGGACAGGCCGACGACCGTGAAGAAAAGGATGCAGGCGCAGACCGCCAGGATCAGGGTACCGGTCTGCAGGTCCCAGTAGGTCCCTGTCTCCTCTCGGTCGGATCGCCTCTCCAGGACGTCCTCTATCCACCTCTGAAACGAAACGGGGTCTAATAAATGGATCCTTTCCTTCCCTCCGCGGAAACGGTATTCAAGACGACCTCCTCATCGGGATACCTCCTCGTACTCGTCGCCGAGCTTCCCGGTACTCTCGCCACCCGAGGCGAGCTCCAGCAGGACGTCGTCTAAGGGGCCGGGCCGCTGCTCCCGGTCCCCCGGGAACGGCCAGAGGACCCTCGAGTCCAGGGGCGCTTCCGACTCCTTTTTTCGTCCTCGAGAGAGGAACGACCAGTCTAGCTCCAGGGCGGAGAGCGGGCCGCAGGTCGCGTCCTTGTGGATCGCGCAGGGACTGACCGTGACGTCCGGGGCGCATATCGTGCAGGGCACGCAGCCGAGCCGCTCCGCCGACCAGAACTCCAGGCCCGCCCTGCAGATCGGCTGCCTCCCCGAAGACCCAGGAGACCCTGGAGAGGTCCTCCTCGTCCATACGAGGCGGGACAGGCTGCCTACCAGCACCAGTGTCACGATCAGCAGCCCGGTACAAGCTTCCTTCGGCATCACCTGGAAGCAAGGACACGTTCCTGGTCACCTCTTTATCCTCGAGACTTAAGGCTAAGACTAAACGCGCGGAGAGACGTCCTCTCGCGCCCCCTCCAGCGACCTGCCACTGGAGGATGCGGCGATGCACCTCGAGATGCGCTTCCTCGATACCGGAGAACGAACCGACAGGGACTCGATTCGCCGAATCGAGGCGATTCTCGCATGCGAAACTTTACGGCCGGTCCCTCTCCTCCCCGTGACGTGACCGACCGGGAACGCGTGAAGATATTCCAACGAAATCCCGCCGAGTAAACACGGGCCTAGCGTACAAAAGTTTCTCCGAATGCCGCCGTTAATCGGGATAACCGGATGCACCGGGGTGTTGCAACACCTCCGGTATTACACTTCCGATCGGCCGTTTCTAATTTCGGATGTGGAACGGTCGCTACGTGGTCACCATGATAATCTTCGCATGATACTATGCGGACCGCCGCGAGGCCGCTCTCTATCCAACTGCGGGCTACATGGATAGATTTATACATTAAATCGCAGCTACGCCGAGGTAATCCTAGTCTACCGCGATTTCTACCTAGGTTAATCGCGAATGCACCGCGTGTCAACGGCCAAGCTTAACGGTGGTTCGCTTGGCACGTACGGCGACCTTTGAAATTCACCTCGATTAAGGGCGTTCACCACTCTCGCGGACCTCCCACCGAATTCCGTATCGGAGCCAACTACCGATCGAAGCCATCGTACCCGGTCTCGTGGCGAACCCCGTTAGCCGCACTTCCTGCGCCGGAATGACAGCCGGCGAACCACATAGCGCGGGGTCGCGGGGTACCACCGTCTCCGCGACAGACCGCGGAGAGGCTCCCGAAGAGGAACGAGTCCGCAGGCCAGGGCGAGCTAGAGCCGAAGAATCCCCGGAAGAGGGGATCGAGGAGATCCAACGAATTTCCGGCGTCACCGCGAGAGATTCGAAGCCGGAAACGGGGCTACAACTTCCTGAGGGTCGCGACGTGACCTTCGGCACCTTCCGTCCGCGTCCAGAGACGGTCGCGGAGCGACTAGCACGGACTAGCAGCGACTAGCGCGAACGACTACTAATTTCCGCCCACGGTCGAGCTCGAGCCTGGAGGGGACTCGTCTCTCTTCCACGAGGAGAGGGGAGCTTCTCTCGCCCCTGAAGACTGCCTTGGGTCCCTTCGGGTCGCAGCCCTCGCCCACGGTCGACCAATCCCGTTCGCTCGCTTCCCTTAGTCAATGGGCGAGTGACTTGGCGGAAGAGAGAGAAGAGGGGCGATTGAATGAGGGGATAAGAGACGCCGAAGGGCCCAGGGAAGGGAAGCACGAGGGAGACCGAAAGCGTCCTCCTCGTGCTCCTCTTCACAGGCACCGCCTGGACTGCATGCCGGGAGAGAACCCTGGGTGTTCCTCTAATCGCTTCGCTACCGCATCTTTCTGCTATTTGAGACACGCCGGATGTGCGCCTCTTGGGTTCCTCTTCGTTCTTCTTCTTGCTTACTTCCCGATGCCGCTTCCTCCTCGAGACCTCACCTATGGAGTTCTCTCGTTATTTGTGTTGTTTCTCACCGAATGAGTTAAATGCATGCAACGGAGGGAAGGAGTATACCGTCCTCTGGCCTTTGAGATGGAGATTGGCTTCGGGGAATCTTACGTGGAAAGCGATGGAGTCCTCACGTTCCTCCTCGTGGCGACCGGATAGGCCGCATGCTGGCGGAGTCGGCGGATCCCCTAATCGCTCGCTACCGCACCTTTTAAGCTATTTGAGACACGCCGCTCAGAGATACGCATCTTCCGGCCTCCCCGTCTTGCTTTCTCTCCCCCAACCTGTACGCCAACGAATGCCTTTTTTATGGGATCCCTTTTTTGCTTTCACTAGCGGCACGCCCACGTATCTGGGGAGGAAATCTTGGAGAGGTTAACTTGCGTTTTACTAAATTTACTTTTATATGTTTTTCCATTAGGTGATGTTTTAATTACTCACGGGAGGTGTACGCACGGCGGTCTTCTTTTCGGCCACTGGTTTTGAGTCGAGGGTGTGTTGAACATCTGGATACAGGTATTTCCGTTTAGACATCCAACGGAGGGAGCCCAGAGGAAGTACCGAAATAGACACCGGATAATAGGAATCCCTTGTATGATATAATATCGTAGACATCTCTTGGCAGCCAGGCCGCCAGCTGCAGGCGGCTGTAACTCAAAGAACAGATTTTTCGGAGTCTTGGGTAACGAAGCTTAAATGGGAACTCTTGTTAGTTAGTTTTTTAAACTGGGCATGTTGGATTTCAAAATTCGCACTTTGCGGCTGCCCGATGGTTTCGCATTTTCGCGTCGATAGCGCCATGGCGCGAGGTCGTGTCGCCATCTGACCGTCATCGTCGGAACTAATTTTTTTTCACCGGAAATGAACACGTGAATTATGTCAGGTGAGCACTTCTGTGTCCAGCTGTGTCCGTGGTAATCAATGGCCATCCTAAAACAGCGATCGGAAACAAATTAGGTTTTCAGAATTCTGTGACGTTAATTAGACCTAACAGTACTTGTTAGCTATTTATTAATGACGGATATTGTCAGGCATTGTAATTAATTGATGTTAACGTTACTCCACGGTTTATCATAAAAATAGGTTAACCAGTTTTTGAAAATGAGTACAAAAACAAGGCCAAGAAAAGGTGAGGTGTCAGGTGCTGCTGTTGTAAAATAAAATATCTACATAATTTTGGAATTTCAGTTAGTAAATGGTAGTTTTCTAATGGTCATTGTGCTATTTTTAGGGAGTCAAAAGTTTACCACTGATAATGAAACTTCTACGCAGAGGGCTGTCTTGACGGTGGGATTAATTTTTGTACTGTCCATCCTGTCACTCGCTTATGTATATGCGAGCTTTCCAGAATTGGAAGAGTATGTGGCTTAATTTTGACATACATCAATATCTTAATAATTAATTCAGGAGATAATTCGTTCAAATTTTAGAGATGAGAAACAGTACATGAAACTGCCGTTTCACATAGAAGATGCAAAGAATTTGGGAAGATTGCTTGGAAGGTACAAAGATTTATACTATTTCCAGGTTTTAGCTGGGTTATTCATCGTGTACATTTTGTATCCTTTTTCGGCTTATACTTCTATAGTAATTACCAAATTTTACAACAATTTACAGGATTATTTTCCTTATGTTTAATAATAGTTTACAAACATTCGCAATACCAGGATCAATATTCTTGTCCATTCTATCTGGATTTCTCTTTCCATTTCCACTGGCACTTTTGTTGGTATGTACATGCAGTGCCCTAGGAGCAACATTGTGTTATCTCCTTTCGTCGTTACTGGGTCGGAAGTTACTATTTAAATACTTCCCGGAGAAAGCAAATGACTGGACAGTTACCGTGAAGAAGCATCGGGATAATTTACTCAATTACATGCTTTTTCTGAGAATGACTCCATTATTGCCTAATTGGTTTATAAATTTGGCCAGTCCTGTAATCGGTGTGCCCCTAGTTCCTTTCACAGTGGGTACATTTTTTGGCGTAGCACCACCATCGTTTGTAGCAATACAAGCAGGTCAAACTCTAAACAAACTGACTTCATCTGCCGATGCATGGTCCTGGAATAGCATATTAATTCTTTGTGCATTTGCTCTGTTATCTCTGGTTCCTATATTATTTAAACAAAGATTGAAACAGAAGTTTGAATAAAACGATCTACTAAAGTCTCTTAAGTAATTTCCATAAGATGTATTTTGATAGTTCGATGGTGTTCATTGAATCAAATGTTCGATTTTCACATCAGGCATATTTTATATTTTATTTCCGGTCTTACTTTGTGTAAGTAGAAAATAATTACTAGACCAATCAATTTAAGTCAATGGATTCGCGCACGTATTTATTATGAAATAAACACCGTGCATGCTTGGAGCACATCTGAATATTGTCCAAGCTATAGTCGATAATTTATTCCATGTGAGTGCGAATTGGTTATACATATGTATGTAATGTACCTCTTCCACAATTTCATGACGATAAAATAATAAAACAATGCATATGTAAATATTGTATCTTACACTTATACAATTTATGGAATGCTTGTACCGCTCACATCTTTGAAGTAGTTCTAGATTCACTTAGAATTACATTTGTACTGACATAATAGATACTGTAATCTAACATATCATGAGACTATTAAAAAATGATCTACATTATCAAAATGTTGAGGTAGTATAAAAATGGTTGCACCCGTTTTGTGAGTACTTAACAGAACGATGTCATGTAGGATACTGCAATAGTGGACGAATTAGTCAGCGGTAGACTGACTGGCCTCCAATACCACCAATTGTACCAAACTAAAATAAATAGAAATTATGCATAATTTATGACAGTATCTGTTATCAATTACATTAAAAAACCTTCATGATGTAATCAACATACGAGTATAAGAGCTAGAGAGTAATACGGTGAATGGCTTGCATTTCTGTGCACAGTCTGGACTAGGCATTAACCTAATCAATCGGTCACCACTGGTTAATCTTATCACAATATTGCTGCACTCTGCATTAGGCTGAAAAAAAATATAACATGTATAAAATATTGTATTGTATAATCTTTTAAAACTCTTATCCACTCACAAGAGCATACGAAGGGGCTTTTGGTTCATCTATAAAAATAAATTTCTCGGTACTTTGGCTCAGCCAGTTTGGCACTTCAGCAGGGCGAGGAAAAAGTTTGCGAATAGACCTTGCTGGATGCATGCGATTTATCCTCCATGATATGTGAGACAGTTGGAGATCCGAGGGATAAAGATCCATTCTTTTCTCGATCATATCTGCAATGGTTCTGCAAAGAATAATACGAAAATTATATTAAACACCAGTGAATAATACATTTATGAAAGTAAATATTACCGGAATGATCCATTATTCGAAGAAACCTTGTATGCTTCTTTATCAAAGACCATATGGTTGTTCCGATACATTTCAACTAAGTCAGAAAATGTTACTTCCTTATGACTTTCTCTTCGTATAAAAGGAAGACCGATATCAAATGTTGAAGTAACGTTATATCCTGTCAAATCTATAACCGACTTGACGGACTCGCAGGGTCGGCAATCCATGTCCTTGACACGGAAAAATGGATTCTCCACCAAGCACCACTCATCATAGAACTCTAATTAATAAAAATAGTAACAGAAAGTAATTCCTATAATAGAACCAAAGGTACCGTTAAGAAATTAGCATTTTCATTCGGTATACCTGTCAACCAAGGAAACGTTGTAATAACAGGTACAGCAAACTTCCGCAACACCCTCATTCCCGGATAAATAAAGTCTTGTAAATTTCTAAGAAGAAAGCGATGGGAATATGGATGATTGTATATGAAGACGAGACATAGGCACAGAATCAGGATGCTGGCTACGACGATCCTTACAATCTTGGCCAAGTCAATCGTTCTCTTTGCGTACTTCCTCTTAAGTAAGCAAAAACAGTCTTCAAAGATTTCATTAATTTCAGTCTCTGTAATATTATTCTCTTTTGCATAACTCCTAATTTCCACAACATAACGTTCGTATTCGTTCAGATATTTCATCATGTTTTCATGCTTGAGCATACTTTTCTGCATCAGTTCGATACTTCGTGTACGGAATAAGATAAATCATGCACAACCTTCTACAGATCACCTGTTCAGTGGTTCTAATCTATGCACGTGGGTGTGAATCACCTGCAAACCTGTTCAACCTGTTGCCACCTGCAATGTTTACAAACACTGCGATAATGTACAATCATGTTCATGAAGTAGATAATAAAAGGAGAAGGTCTACCTTTCACTAAAAAGTTGATTCTAAGTAGCGTTAGTATATTTATTCAGTCAAGTTGGAGCAAATTTTCTAGGGAATTTAAGCACGATGCAACCTGCAAATTGATGACATTTTCTGGGGAATATTTTTCCTCGAAGACATACCAGCTCATACCTTTCAAGGTGGCACTACATTGGTGGCGCGTTACTGATTTGGAGGAGTTACGCATTTTCGTAAAATTTGTTATTTTAAGGAGGACTTTACCGAATTTCTGTTAAGAGACGTTGTGAGCTGATATATCTTTTCAGAAATCGTAAGTACTTTAGATTTTCCATCTCGAGAGGTAACCTTTCCAACGGAAGTCGTTCTCGGTAGTCAGTATCTGCAATTTCCCGAGTCATTGTTATCTTGCGCCGGTACCGGCACAAGTACATGCACCACCGATCTTTTGCACTTGTTTTGGCGAATTCGGCGATGATATAAGCGGTCTGATAACACTCTGGCAAGCGATAACGACGTATTCAGAAATAATTTTATCATGTCCTGCATTGACTTCCAGCGTCTAGTTACTCCATTGACAAGGAATATTATAACAGAGTGATCCGTATATTTGTTTCAGGTCAACATGTCGATTCCTGTGCCGGAGAAATTGCAAGCTGATTTGAGAGCCTACACCCAGAAGTGTATGGAAGATCCGTCGATCTTATATCACCCTAATCTCGCAGAGCTCAAGGAATTGATCGAACACTTTGGAGGAAAAATACCCCCGAAGGAATCGGAAGAGTCCGATCGATCCAAGAGCGAAAGTGCACCTACAACCTCGGACACCGGTATGGAACAAGAGACAGAAGTACAACCTGAGTCCGAAAGCGAAGAAAGCGACATCGAGCTGGATATGACTGGTGTTATCGGTAAGTTTTTTGTCATACACGAGGCTACAACTAAAATAACAGAAAATATTAGTCTAAGGAAGGCTGAAATTTTACATTTATGGTAAGACTAGTTTTTTTTACTTTATTTTTATTTTTATATTTCTAGAACCTGATACCGACGCCCCTCAGAAAATGGGTAATCCTACTGTGCAACCAACGGAGGAAGAAATAGCTGAATCCCAGGAGAAACGCTCTCAGGCTGTGTCCGCATTCGTTGAGAAAGATTACGAAAAGGCTCTTGAATTGTACACGGAAGCAATTGTTTTAAATCCTCATGCTGCTCTATTGTACGCAAAACGTGGCCAGGTTTTCCTATTACTAAACAAACCGAATGCTTGCATCCGTGACTGCGACCGTGCATTGGAATTAAATCCGGACAGTGCTGCCGCACACAAGTTCAGAGGTCGAGCTAACCAACTACTTGGAAATTGGGAGGAAGCTGCGAACGATTTGAGACTCGCTTGTAAGTTCGACTTCGACGAACAGGCAGACGAATGGCTACGCGAAGTCACTCCAAACGTAAGTATATCCATGCTTCATCCCTTTAGTATTAATTATAGACACGTGCATGCTACATCCGTATCGAAGTACCAAGATGACCCCCAAATATATTTAAGCTTCCCAGAGGCCATGAAACAAAAGACTAAAATAAATCATGCTGTGTATATTTTTTCTATCGCTTGATATCGTCACCTCGATGTCGAGTATACGTACGAACGTCGGAACGACGATCGCGAGATACAAAAATTAGCAAATATCAGAGGCGGGTACGTGCTCGGGGAAAGACAACGTACTTGTACACAAGTGTCACTCACGGCACACGATCTTATTAGAAATACATTTCTCCAAATAGTAGACCACCACCAGATCCGGAGGAGTATCCCTACTTACCCTAAATACACTGTAACAATATTCCTTACGATATGATAGGGTATATTCATTACGGTATTATCAAACAATAAAGTATAATTGTAACATTAACGTAACTTAATACAATGTCGGATAAGACTCTATCGGTGATCTGTGAGCAATGGATATGGCTAGAGCAAAGTCGACGGTTTTGAAGTGTGGGGCTTCGTATCGTACAGGGTACTCGACGAGGGCATCGATGCGCGAACGACTAAGATTGCTCTACATGGTTTCAACGTGACTACAAAATGCAGATAACAGCGAAGAAAGAAGACAAGAAAAAGAAGAGAAAAGTGTGACAGATTAACCCAAAGTGTGCGCAAAAGAGGTGCATCGATGATGTGAGTGAAAATGGTCAACACGAGACACAAGTGAAAACGGTGCAACCATGTGACGCATGACTCCCATCGGTCTTCCGTGACAGCTCGGCATCCTACATCATTGAATATCATTTGGTACCAAGGTACTAAAAGCGGTACAAACCTAGAAGAAGCGCAGCCCTTCTCTCACAGTGGAAATACGTGTATACAATCGTTCGATACAGTTACAGTAGAAGTACAAGTTACTTTCGTCCGGTGGGCCTGGACAAGACCAGCGTGGCAGTGCTCCCCCTTCGGAGCAGGCTGTGGAACAGTCTGTGAAAATCTATGAGCACTCTCCGGCAGCCCAAGAATCCCTCTACACAGAGGACTCGAAGGGCACCTCCAGGGCTCCGATGTCAGGCACGATTCGAGGACATAATCTGCAGGTCGCTGTCAGTATGGAATGATGGAACGAAGACCTGAAATCTGGTATCGACAAGGATGATCCACCTTCATCGGAGCCTTCCCTGGAGGTGGAACCGGGCTTGAGTCTCTAAAACCACGAGGAACAAAAAACCTCTAGCAGGACCTTGTTTTCTTTGTCTTTAGTGTAAATCTTGCCTTGAATGGGGCTCCCGATCCTGACACCGTGGGATCTCTCCGAGAATCCGGAGGAGAATCTCCCAAGGCCTACGTCGTGATCGCGAATATCGGACCCCGGAAGAAAGCCTCTTCGTCCCGTCCAATCGTTCCCAACGACGCGTCGAGAGCCTCGGCCCCACGGGTCCTCTCTTCGAGTTCAGCTGGCCGGGGTGCCGGCCTCGACTTCCTGGAGAACCGCCTCGACCGACTTCTTGTACTTGCCGACCAACTCGGGCAGGTCGTAGGCGATGGCTACGTCCAGCCTGTTGATGGGGCAGCCCCGGAAGTACGTGCAGGTCGAGCTCAGCAGGGGGAAGTCGTAGAGAGGATTCAACCTGAAGAAGTCCCTGTAGACGTCGGGATCCGGGAGATCGTAACGGGAGATGTTCGTCAGGGTGCTCAGGCCCTCGTAGATGTGGTAGTCCTGTGGATTCTCGACGATCCTGTCGCTGACCTCCTTCTTGTTCCCGAAGAAGGTCTTGTGGTTGTAGTAGGTCGTCAGGTAGCAGTCCACCATCTTGGCGTGGTTGCGCACTCGTACCTGGAAGAGACTCCAGTGGAGAATCCTGACGACGACTCGAGATTACTTCCACTTACGGCGAATCTCCTGGCGCTGGCGATTTTATGCTCGACCCTCTTGTCGACTGCCGAGCGGAGATCCCGAAGGAAGGCCCTTTCCTGGGCAAGGAGTAGCCTCGTCGGAGCCCCGGCTTCATATGGAAGCGACCACAGGGACGTGGAGTACATGATGGGCGGCTCGGCGCTCGACATCAACGGCGAGATGTTCCAGATCAGGGCACCCTGGACCCTCATCAGCTCTTCGGGCTTCACCTGATCGGCCTTGTTCAGGACGATCCTCGTCTGGGGATACAAATACGGATCCAGTTATTGACGTCATCGCCCTTGCGTCTACTTTCGACTCTGAAGAGGCTCCTCTCCTGGGAGAGATCATTACCTGGTACTCGCGTCCCTTCAGCTGGTCCAGAATCGCCTCTGTCTCCGGTCCCACGTCCAGCTTAGAGGGGTCGTACACCAGGAAGATGATGTCGGCCCTGTCGATGAACCACTGGCAGGCGTCGTTGAAGGGGAACAACCGCTGCACCTGCTTCCTGATCTCCAGGATCCCCGGTATCTCGACGATGTTGACCTGATCGGGAATAGGAGCTTAATCGAGTCGTTCGTCTCCGGACGCCTCGAGGAGCGAATCGTCACCTTCTTCAGCAACTCGTTGTGGAGCCTCAGCCCTCTGAGGCGGTCGAGCATGCCCTGGCCGAATTTCTGCAGTCCGGAGAAGGTCCAGTCGGCGGCCAGCTGGGTCCCGTCGAGGACCTCTTCCTCCTCTCCGTACATCAGGATGTTGAAGTACGCCGGGGAAGGCTCGGCTCCTGCATCAGTCCCATTGGGAAGTTCGCGAGGTTCTCGAGGGCCTAGACACTGTTCTCCGTTAGTCGAGGACGAGGCTCGGTTAGGGGATCCAGGAGTCCCTAGGGATCCGAACGAACCCTAGACCCTTGGGGCGGATCTCGAAGATCCTCCACTTACCCGTCCTGAGAGAGGTCTGCTTGTACTCCACGTCCAGCAGGTAGTTGATGATCGAGGACTTGCCACCGCTCCAGGGCCCCATGAAGAGCACCAACGGCTTGGAGAAAATCTCGGGATCTGGAAGAGGAAGGCCCAGGGTCAATCCCTAGGAGAAGGTCCTCGAGGGGCGGCCTTTTACCTCCGAAGTGCCTGTTGCTGAGGTCTCTGTACTTGTAGAGGGTCTCCAGGGGCTTGATGGCGTTGTCGTAGAGCCTCTTCAGGTCCTTCAGGACGACGTCGGCGACCTTCTCGACGGCTCGCTCCTTTTCTTCGTTTTCCTCGTCCAGTTTCAGCAGCTGGTTGATGTGCTCCCGGGGCCTGAGGACCTCGGGGACCTCGATCTCCTGGATCAGGTCCTCTTCCGGGCTCAGCTCCTCCTCGGCGTCCGACCCTGCTGAAACCATCACGAGTCTCTAGAATCGCTCCCGTGTGTAATCCTCGCTTTACCCGGTTACATTCGCGAGCGGGTTAAATTTAGTGCAAGGGCTCGATGCAACGCTTGTCTATTCTTAGGCGAAACATGTCCGCGGAATCCTTGTTCCGCGGAAAGAGGGTCTTCGGGTACGTCGACGCGCGCCACGGTGAGTCGATTTATGGCCAGGGTTGGCTTTCGACCCTTTATGGACAAACCTCGACCCGGAGGTTTTTTTCATATTTGCGGCGATCCGCGAGGATATCTAGATGGAACGTGGTTACCTTCTCCGGATTCCTTCGACGCTCCGTCCTGATCGACGGCCTCGTCGGAGGGGGTGTCTTCGTCTCCAACTTCTCGAGGCTTCCTGGGTTTGGCTTCCTCGGATTCCTCCTCGGACTTGGCACTCTCTTCCTGGGATTGGACCTTTTCTTCGGACTTGGCGTCTTCTTCCCCGGACTTGACGTCATCTTCGACGGATTTCACTTCCTCTTCTACGGATTTGGCATCCTCCTCTCCAGACTTGGCGTCCTCCTCTCCGGATTTGCCATCCTCTTCCCCGGACCTAGCGTCCTCGGTGCTCTCCTGCGGTGCAGGCTCGATCTCTTCGGGTTCTCCGGTGGTGCCGTCTTCGGCACTGGGTGCGCCCTCGGACTCCTCTACGGTCTCGTCGGCCTTGGACTCCGCCTCTTCGGATTCGACGACCTCCTTCGAGCCCTCCTCCGAGGGCTGCGAGTCGTCTCCGACCTCGGCGGTTTCTTCGGCTCTGTCCTCGGCGGCTTCTTCGGTTTTGTCCTCGTCGGACTTCCCGTCGTTGGCGGTCACATCCTCGATTCCGGCCTCTTCAGGCTGCTCCTCGGAGCCGGGAGATCCGGACTCGACGTCCTCCTTCCTCTCCTCGGACACGACCTCCTCGACCGAACCCTCTCCGGTTTCCTCGGTTTCGCTTGCTGAAGAGAAAGACGAAGAAGCGGATCAACCCTTTCACTTGGCACCGGGCATTGAAACGGTTCGAACGCGACTCCAGGAACTAAGACAGAAAAATACACGGAGACTACCTTTGACCTCGACCTCGACGCTCTCCTCGGCTGCGACCTCGTCGGTTCGTTCATCGGTTTCGTCCTCGGCACCTTCTACGGACTCCTCCTGTTTCTCGGAGGCCTCTTCTTCGGGACTGTCGTTTCGCTCCTCCGTCCCGTCTTCGACGACTTCGATGACCTCGACATCCTCTACGCTCTCCCCGGTGTCCTCTACCTCGCCCTGAGATCCCTCGTTCTCGACCTCTCCGCCTCCACCGTCGGCTGGTTCGCCAGCCTGACGAGAAAAATCAAGGTCGAGGTGGAGAAGCGTTTATTTTTCTCGCTCTTCAGGGTGGGCTTAATGGACTCCCGGATGGTGTTCGAGACAGTCTTGAAGAAGAAGGAGAGGAGAGAAGACGCTCACCTGTTCGTCCGATCCGGCTGACCTCTCGCCACCCTCTTCAGCGTCAGCCTCGACCTCGGCGCTGCTCTGCTCAAGAGACCCTTCAAACGAAACATTCTAGAGGTCGCTGTGTCCCACCCCAGGCAGCGTTAAGGTCAAGTATTACCTGTGCCGAGGTCCTTCAGGGCCTTCTCGATGTAAGGTCGACACTGGACCTCGGAGGGCACCGGCTCCAGCTCGTCCTCGCCTTGCACACCTGAAACGACGCCATGAGGTTCAGCCGGCACCTCGACCTCGAAAGAATGACCTCACGCAATTTTTATCCGGGTTTCAGGTGCTGGTTTCCATAGATCGACCTCACCACCGACTGCCCCTAGCCAAAAATTCGGATTTTTCTCCCGACCTCGACCTTCTTCAGGGTGGTTGAACAAGGGACTCGACGAGGGATCATTCGGAGAACGGCTACCGCATCCTCGACCTCACCTCCAAGAGGCGAGAGACTCAAGAACGTCGCCAAGATCGGCTTTCAATGCGCTAAATACCCGGAGGTCACCAGCCCACGCCTCGACTTTGGCATTGAGGATCCTGAGGACCCTGAAGAGCACTAGAAGAACAGGGCCAGGATCTCCTCCAGTTTGGGGACCCTTGGAGAAGACCTTCATCAGGGTGGATCGATAAGAACCCGGGTTACAGCCCAAGGAGAGAAGACCAGAGTTGAACGCCACACGACCGCCAGAAATACCCGACCCGGTGACGCAAGATCTTGAAGAGCGCCGCGACGGGTGGAACGCGCGCCCGGGCCGCGTCTCGACGTTGACAGGTGTAAACGGTGCGAGGTAGCGAAAAACGTCCCCCACAAAAGTTTCTCAGGAAGATCCGAGGAAGAATCTTCGTAGGAGGCGTTTTTCCCTGGGAGTTGTAATTAAGCCGGAAAATTGGATTCAAAGCGAGCCCCGAAGAGATGCCGCGTCGATGTTCCCAGTTTCCGACGAAGGGTGATCAGCCGTTCGCTCGCGCTTCTCGTTCCAGAGATGACGTCAAGGACCTCGAGGATATATCCAGGACATACCCTGGAGAGCCGGGACTCGTCTTCAGGATGTCCGGGAGAAGGAACGTCCCTCTAAATTTAGGCGACCGCGAGTAGGCGGCTTCGAAGGCGGCGACACTCGGGAAATATTAATACGTCGAGCGAGCGCATAGTATTTTTATCGGGCGACACGCCGAAAGAGAGCGGTCCTTGAATTTCCCTCGGGTCTTCGGGAAGGCCTCGACGTCCCTGAAGAAACCGGGTCACCTGGACGGTCCCTAGATCTTCCAAGGAGGTCTCGAGTTTATTCTCGCCTCCGGTTGCGAAAGAAACCGAAAATCATTGCAATTAGAGCTCCCCTGAAGAGCTCGAGGTACGCGACCCAAAGAATATTCCCAGGTCGTTGACCTTGAATTTCTATACGCGAGGGGTAGTTTTCCTCCGAGAGGTAGAACCTGGAACACCCTGAAGAGGTGGGAAAACTCGATACTTGGGGATCTGGGGATACGAGTGATAGCGCTGGAAGCAGCTGTCGTTCGCCGAGCCCGGCCGATGCGGTTTAAAGATAGACCCCGGGCCTCGGCGTTCCGTCGACGAGTTTGCCGAATTTTTGGCGGGTTCCTCTAGGTGCTCTTCGGCTTCTCTTCGGGGATGCCAGAAGATCGCGCCCTTCTGGATCGACCTCCTCCGGGGTTCGCGCCTGCCGTTCCGACGCACGCATTGACTAAGACCTTACGTAACATTGACCTTCGTCGGTCAATCGTCACGCCTTCGTCAGCGTCCCTGACATACCCGAAGACCGGCAACGACGTTACCCTGGCTCGTAATGTCCGTTGCTCGTCGTATCGTCAGGCCCAACGCGTTAACGAGGTTACCCCAGGACGAGACCGACGTCACCGGTACCACGAAGAGGATCCCGAGGTTTACGTAACGCCGAGGGATTCGGTTACGATTTCGGCGTTACATATAACCCTGACTAACGTTCCCGAGGAGATTTACATCGGTGCCAGGGAATCGGAAGTACCCGAGGCTCCAGATTGCCTGGCAATTCAATTTCGATACGACTTCAATGGATTCCTCGAAATACCGAGGCCTCGTCTTCAGGGTCCATCGCTCCGAAATTTGGTCTCTTCCAGGTGGTCCCGGGACTTTCAAGACCTCCAGGAGGTTCCACGCTTCGCGACCTCTTCGAGGATTCCCTTGTCAGGTTCTTCGTGAGGACGTAGGAGGCCACTTTGGAGAGTGGCTTGGGAGAGAAATCTCGCCGGAGGAATTATTTACGAGAGGTTCTCCACCGAGGGAGGATTCGGGGATACTCACCCTGCAAGGCGACAGCTGGAAGGCCCAGGAAGAGGCCCAAGAAGAGGCCCAGGAAGACCTTGGGTCTCAGGGTCGAGCCCGTCATCTCTAGGCACCGGGCACCACACGCTGAGCCAGGCTGCTAGCTCCTCGGACGGTGGTCTCGCTCTCGGACTACACCCGCGAACAACTGCCGCCTCCGAGCCAGAGAGACCCTGAAGAAGCCCCACTACCTCGCCTACGGCGATCGTCGTCCGCGGTGTCGCGGACCGGACCGGGCAGAAGCGGCTGGCACCTCGCCGCGACACCACCGGACCGCTCCCAGCGAAGGTCGCCGACCTTGGGGAAAGGGTCCCTTCTACCCCTTCTTCGGGGCCTCTCCTGTCGAACCTCTCCCTTGGAAGAAAAACCGCCGCTCCTCTAGGATTCCTCCAGCCTCCTAGCCAGCCAGGACCTCCGGACGGACCCCTTCCCTCCGGGGAAACGATCCGAGACGCCTCCTCGAGCACCCTGAAGAGACCATGCCGCTTTAGGGGTCCGCCAGACTCGGCCCACGGGTCTTAAAAATACCTGGCGGCCCACTTAGCACCAGCTATCTCTGGTGGAGCAACCTCGGCTGTGGCCAGAGGTCGTACCTTCGGCCCGCCCTAGACTCACTTCTGCGGCGTGCCGCCACCTTGGCCGGGCATACCGCAAACAGACTTAGATTCCACCCCTCGACTCGATATATAAATAAATAAATAGGTAAATAAATAAAGGTTCCTCCTCGTGGAGGTGGACTCGCCATAGGTATTATCTAGACATAGTATATCATATAGAGATAGTATTAATATATACAGGGAGCAAGGTGACGCTCGTTAATCGGCGACAGGGCGAGTGATCGATCGGTTTCGACGCGGAAGATGCTAATCGAACCGCGAGAGGAGCAGCCGGGCCAAGAGAGCGGCTTGGGCTTTACGTCAGCGACGGTATTTTCGACGTTACTTATGCAAAATTATGGGGGCAAGGTCGGCCCCGAGATGAAGAAACTTCCCGTGTACAGCGCGATGCACCGATCGATCTCCCGGTTAACGTCGAATCGCCTCGTTGCCGCACATTTGGCCGCGCCATTGTCACCCCGTCCAATTACCCGCCACCGCGAGCACGCATCTCCCAGACATAAAAATTTCTTAATCTTATGATTTTACAATTGAACAATTTTTTTTTTTCAATGGTATAATTTAGCGAGTTGTCTCGCCACTCTTCAGGGTCTTCCTCGGCATCGGTTCTTTCGCTCGCCGAGACCTTCCCGTCGACGCATCTCAGGGATCGGTTCGAGCCCTGAGATGCGTCGTTTCATCGGACCCTTGAAGAGACCCCCGAAGAGCACCTCGAGGAAGCGACTCCTCTTGGAGGTCCGAGAGAGGCGAGACACTCGCTCGGGACAGAGAGGAGCGTCGCGACGCCGGGCGCCTTTATATTTAGACGGCCGGGCCGCCGCCGTATAAGGTGGCCCTCTCTGCGAGGTGCACCAGAACCCGGGGTCCTTCCGAGCCGCCATTTGTGCCAAGATCCCTGAAGAGGTGGCAACTGAGGTCCTCTTCTTCCTGGCCGATCTCGTAATCCGAGGCATCAGGAGGCGGAACCTTGGGAATGCTTCCGAGGAGAGGAATCTCTGGCTAATCCTCTGATCTTGAAGAAACCTAGAAAGGAAAAAGGGACCTCGAGGAATGAGACTCTTCAGGGTCGGGCTCCCACCCTTTCTAGGTTTCGTTTGTCGCGTTTCCGAGATATGGCCGCCTTGTTTTGCGCCCTGGTTAGGGCAGGCTTTTGGGGCCCCGACTTATGCGAGCGATCTGCCAATTTGGCTACTTTCGCGATCTATTATGAGCTCGTAATCGCGTGAGGTCACGGCGCACCTTGGGCACGAGTCCGTCAGCGGTCTTACGTTTTCCTGGTCGCACCCCGAAGAGCGCCCCGAGGCTGGAAGGGTGGAGGGCGGTCCTAATGACTCGATGTCCTCGTTTCAGGCGAAGTTGATCGAGGAGCACAAGAGGAAGAAGGAGCGCCGGGCTGCGGAGAAGTTGCTGAAGGAGCGACAGGAGAAGCTGAAGAAGGCGCGAGCCGAGGCCAAGGCTCGCGAGGACAACACACGCCCCTCGCAAACGGAAGGACCAGGCGGGGTTTCCGGAGCCTTCAACCAGTTCCTGAACGACGCCGACGTCCTGCGAGCATTCCTGGTACGGTGCCAGTGAGCTCTTCAGGGTTCACTCGAGTCTGGATAAAAGATGGACCGTTAAGTGGGGAAAAATTTCAAGGACTGACCTGGTTTTCCTTCCAGGACCCCGAGGTGGCGGAGGCCTTCAACGACATCTCGCAGAACCCGCCCAACATCTACAAGTACCAGCACAACCCGAAGATCGGGGCGGTGATCGACATGATGGCCACGAAGTTCGCAGCAGCCGGGGCGGACGGCTCCAGGTGCCCCGGGTTCCCCACGTTCCCCGGCTTCCCGAACGTGCCTCCTTCCGCAAGTGCCACTACTCAGGGTGAGGCAGATCCCCCGAAACCTTCGGGACCGGGCGACGACCTCGGGCTGGACTAAAAAGAGAGGTACGATAATTAACGGAGCCTTATCACTCATTGGCGACTATCGGATCCATTAGAATACGCGTAGACTACCTCGTCTAGACCCTGAAGAGGTCTTGAGCACTCCTTCCAGGTCGAGTTTCCACCATTCCTATTTTTTCTCCAGGTATCGGAGAGTATCGTGGACCAGGACTGGTTCGCTCGAGGGTCGCCGAAGTCACCTTCGCGTAGGAGTCGGAGGTCCACCTGCACGTTGCTCGCGTTAAGATTACCGCCGTTTCTGCTTTAATTTCTACGTATCGTTAGAGTTTCGCATCCCTTCCTCCGGGTCCCGTCCGAGACCTCGTCTTCGAGGAAGGACCGGGCCCGACGCCGTACTCTTAAGTCACTTAAAGGACCAGTGGTTTCTCCTTGTTCCTCGTTTCTCATTTTTTTATCTGCGAGAGGTTTAAACCGAGCCTTGCCCGTTGGCGGAGAGTGGACGGGTCGATCGACATCCCACTGCCGACATTCATCCGATAATTCCTCGACCTAGAGGAATACGCTCTTCAGGGAAGCGGAATCGACTAGGTCCTACAGATCGTCCTCTGTGCCGCGAAAAAGTACTCGTCTTGCATAGACGTAGACAGTCCATTGCAAATTGCGGGTACATTTACCCGAGTTTATACAGATTCACGGTCGAATACCTGTACAAGTATACATGCGTGAAGTACATACAGGTTCCCGAGCGCAATTGGCTAAGAACTTGCATCCCAGAAGCTTTGAGAGCGACTTCCGCTCGGCTCAATTCGTAAATTCGAGACGAGCGGTGGACGTTTTCCTTCACTATAGGCGTTAGTTCAGGAGGAAGAGTCCCTGGATGTACACTTTATATTAAAGAGTCCAATAAACGTACGACTAGTGTTCTAATAGAGGTTTCCGTAAGGTCCTAACCCTGAAGACCGTTCCCTGAATAATTCCGTGTATTTCGGCTCAGTCGTCCCAGGGACCGACATACATCTTCGGTCTTACTCCTAGATGCAATGTATGTACAGAAACGCATGCGATTGTCGAGCAGCCGCGAAGAAAGAAGAAAATAATCGCGCCGAGGACGCGCATCCACGGCTCGGCAATTTCAATGCCCGGTTACAGTGATTACTGGCTTAATTATCGCCTGCGCGGAGTACCGAGCAGATTTCTCCTACATAAATACATAAGTTCTCGTCTCTACCTATCTCTGTACAAGATAACGATACAATTCAGCGTAGAAGTAGCTACGGGAAGGGGAATATTGCACGTGAACCTCAGAGGTTCGTACCTCCGAACATGAAGAGGACCTATCGCCACTCGGTATGGACCTAACTTAAAAGTACGATCGATCGCTCCGCGCGATTTTTAGATTTCTGCTAGACTTCAAACCCTCCCAAGGACTCGCGTTCGAGTCCGGCGGGCCGAATTAACGGCTAAGCTAATAATGGCAACCGAACCTTGAAGATAAACCTCCAACGTGCCATTAATTTAGCAAGTTCGCACCAGGACAAAGCGTCTGCTCGGAGTACGAGAAAATCCCCGCGTTCTCCAAAATGGCGGCGCCCGGAAATATCGGAGAAAGTTCAAGAGACTCGTGCGTCAGGTCTGCCTGATCTTCAGCATGTGCAGGTTGGGGTGCCATGGCACTTTCCTGAAGGTCTCGACCTTCGTTTCCCCGGGAGCAAGGACCTCCTCGTCGGTTCCCTCCTCAAGGTGCGCAGCGCGGACGTCATGGTCGAAGCTGAAGACCCTGCGATGTCGCTTAGCCTCTCCGGAGAGGAGGTTCCAGGGCCTGGTACCGGGGTCGCTGACGACCCTTCTGTGCTTTTCGCGATGACGATGATGGTGATGATGGTGACGGTGAACTCCTCGGCCGAGCGGGGGTATCCCGAACTCCTGGTCGTGGGCTTGCATCAGGGAGACCGGTACCAGGGGATTCGGGTCCAGGTACAGCCAACTTGCACTGTCCAGGTAGGGACGAGCGTGGATCGGCGAGTCCGGTACCAGGGAGTCGCGAGCTGGCCCACGGTGGACCTTGAAGTCGGTCTTCCTGAGGTCCAGCTTCACTTTCCCGCGCCGGTGGTAGCGACGAGGTCGCTGCTGCAACCTGGAAGGAACGAGAATTCGATTGGATGGTAGATTGGAACGGAGTTCAAGGCGTCTTCGTGGCATCTTCACGGTGGACCCTACCTGGAGGAGGACCGCCGTGGGTCTCCGCGTCGTCAGTTGAGCGGCACCTCGCCCCTAGGTACTCTGTAGCACTTGTTCCAAGCCTCGAGGAGCATCACGCAGCTGTGGAATCGGTAGAAAACGAGGAGAGGTAGGCCGATCCTGGAGACGACGCCCCAGGCGAGGACTCCGAAGAACCTGAGCTGGAGCTCCTGCGACACCCAGTTCTGGGTGACCACGGTGTCGAAGGCCCACAGCACGGCGTTGCTGAAGAGCAGGAAGGTGATAACCTGGCGAGCAGGCTTGACGGACATCTGGAAGCGCGTAATGCAGGACCTCTTCGAGGCCTCGGCGATCAGGGTGCTCTGGGCGAAGCACTGGACCAGCTGGATCACCGAGGCCGACAACAACATCGCGTGTCTTCCCTGATTCCCCGAAGAAGCCTCGTCCATGGTGGCCAGTGAACACGCGCACACCACGATGGTGAACACCGAGTAGAGCTGGACCCCGAAGAGCGCCACGTTGGACAGCAGGTTGTCCAAGGCAGCCGGTGCCCTGGTGACGACGGACATCTGCCGCACCTGCACCAGCCCACTGGCCGTCATCAGGCCACTCAGCGAGAGGATTCCTATCAAGGTGCCGCAGGTTAGCCAGGAGAGCGTGGCCGATGGGAAATTGGCGTCCTCCCGGACCACCAAGAAGATCAGGATGACCACGATGCCCGCGACCATGCAGAGAATCCCCAGGAAGAGGCCTTTGCTCGAGCCGTCGCAGCCGATCCGCGTATTCCCGGCGAGCTCTTTCGCGCAGTGGAACTTCTTCGAGGACAGTCGGTTCCTGCCGACGTTCTGGCCCATCACGAAGGTCACCGCGGCGGCTATCAGGCTGAAACCGTGTCCCTATCTTAGCCTTCGCCGACTTGGAAATGATTACCATTACAGAGACTCCGTTCTCCACCTGAACTGGACGATGAAGGGGTAGAGGAACAGCATGCTGGACGTCCAGAGTTGTCCCAGGGTATTCGTGTTGAGGCATTCCTGAAGAGCCACCACCTGGGAGATCTGCTCGTCCGAGATCGGCTGGTAAGGCTTGAAGGACACCTCCCCAGGGTTCGTCTCTCCTAAAACCGAGCGACTTCAGGTTCCAGGGACGACGAGTTCTGCCAGAGGACGATTCTACTCCCTTCTCCAGGGGAGTCGCCGACATACCAAGATCTCTGGTGTGTCTGATCAGGGATCCCGGGAATCCTCGAAGACTCAACGGCGAAGAGGACGCCCCTGGTCCTCTCTGAGCCAGGTGCACGAAGTAGGTCCACTCCTGGGCCGAATCCCAGATGACGAGACGAGCCCAGACCGCGACGTTGGTCGCGGCCAGATGGGTGAAGCCAAATCTGGCCGCCAACCCGAAACGCTCCACCAGGACCTGGGGAAGTTCAGTCCTGATCCATGTTCCCCGCAGAATTGGGTGTAAAAAATTTACCTGAGAGTTGACGAAGAGAAAGTGCATCTGCAGGAAGGTGAAGAGCCCGTGGAGGACCGGGTGCACGAAGACGACGTCGCTCAGGCACTCCGCGCCCTGCATCATGGAGTGCATCGCCATCTCGAGGCCGTTGAAGACCAGGGTGGCCAGGCCGAAAACTGAGGAGGACATTTCTCACCTTATAAATCTACCTGGGAATTTTCCGATAGATCAGTAAGGAGTCACTTACGCAACGCCCCGACCCTGATGTAGAAGCTAGTGGGCGCAGTTCTAGCCCTGGAGATGTGGGCCTTCTTCAGGGAGCCGAACCTGGTGAGGGAAGCATTGCCCAGCTCAGCGTCCAGACCTCCACCTCCGGTAAAGCTGCCGCAGCTGTCGATCAGCACCCATAGATAGATGCCGATGATGACGGCGATGCTGCCGACGTAGAGGTACATCAGGAAGACGCCCTGAAGAGGAGGAACGTTAGAGACACCCCGAGGATCGCGTCTCTAGGCCCGGGGCGAGATTCCCGCGGGTCCGAGCCGCAATTTGCATGGTTAATAAACCACCGGTTGCAGTTCCACTTGGCTGCAATTACGGGCCCTGTCCTTGAACGTAGAATTATTAACCGCTCCTCGAGCACTGACCCCCAGCCTACGAGCGGTGCCGCCGCGTTACCTGGGGCAATAAGGGAGAATCCCAGGACAAATAGAGCCCGAGAGTCGCTCGATCCGTCCAAAAATAGCGAGGGAGAAATATTGGGGGTGACTCAACCAGAAGAGTACCTTGAAGACGCGAGAACGGTAACGAGTGGCCAGGAATAGAGCGGCGCAACGAGTCGGCCCGGAGTAGGCCTTCTTCTTTTTAATAATTACGCTTAACGGGAGGTCCACTTTGGTCGGCTCGAACGTAACGTGCTTACGGGCGCAATGGTGGATGGACGCAACCTAAAGCAGGCTTTTTACCGCAGGTTTTACGGCCCACCGGCCCTGTCCTGCGACCGTCCTGGATAGGTTTACGGTCCGAGCGGTACCCTCGTAAAAAGGCAGACCGTTAAGGTGCCTAGATCTCTATTGTGCCCCGTCGAGGGCCTTTCGTTGGTTCCCCGTGTCCAAAACTCCTCACCTGGAGGCTCAGCAGGGGCACCGGGGTGTCCATGACCTCGGCCAAACAGAGCGCCATCATGAGCACCACCATCAGCTCCCCGTAGACGTTCGAGAGGACGATCCATAGCTGCGAGCTGGAACGAGAGAAGAAGGAATCGATCGTCGGGATTTATTATCTCCTGGAAGT
The DNA here is from genome assembly GCF_000612105.2 of Orussus abietinus. NCBI lineage: Eukaryota > Metazoa > Arthropoda > Insecta > Hymenoptera > Orussidae > Orussus > Orussus abietinus. The sequence goes on from NW_019395997.1 coordinate 1,241,629, forward strand.
CGAGGTGTAGATCGCCCTCGACGTGGTCAGCTGTCTAGAGACGTCTACTCTTGGCTATACGTCCTCGCACCTCGGGCCGTACCACGCCGTTACCTTGGCGTCTCTCGTTGACCCGTTACCGAGAAAAAGCGGTCCCCGTTTTTACCCTTCCACGGCCTGGAGCATAATTTGTCGGCGCGAGGTGCTTCTGGGTGGCAGCCAATTAGCACTGGCTCCGAGAAGGTAGACCTTAGCGCGAAAACTGCCTTCGGGAAGCGCTGGGTATTTTTTTTTTATCTTCGTTTTTTCAGGACTTACAATGGCTCCGCGTGGTCTAAGAGGTCGTCCGGGGATCTCGCCCTGGCCAGGATCCTGGAGACGAGCGACCTGGGGCGCGGAGAGGTCGAAGCCACCTGGCCAGGTGAGTCGTTCTCCAGGTGGGTCCTGTCTCCCCTGGCGGGGCTGCCCGCGGGGTTGCCCTCCACGGTGCCTCCCGTCGTGCTTCCGGTCTCGTTCAGGCTGTCCTTCTCCTGGTGCTCATTGCTCGCTGCAAGTGGAAGAAATTGAAAAGGTAAGTACGAAGAATGCCGTTGAATTTCTTCTTTTTTTTTTCCCCTATTTTTACAAAGTCGTTAGACCGTTTCGTAACTCGCGATCGTTGCCCGCGGTGCGAGGATCCGATCGTCGATTTTCCGGTGCGGCGAGCACGCGTCCGTTCCGTCCATTCTCTCTGCGCAATTTCGTTTATGCAGATCCAGGACAATAAACAACTTTCCCCGTCGCGGTGCGCCCCGGAAGCTGCCAGCCGGTTCCCATCGACGAGGCTTACTCGTGCGGAAACCTCGCGGGCTCTTCCGGATTTATTAACCATGGTTTAAGATGACGCAGAAAGTGCCATCCCTAGGGGCCAATTGTTGATAACATTTTTTTTCGGCACACTTGAAATTTTACCACCGACGCAGGAAGAAGTTGCTATGGGAGACAATAAACGAGGAAGAGAAAGTAGAATGAGGGAGAAGGGCGGAAAAAAATGGCTCTATGAATTTCCTGACGAATTGCGGCATTCCCACGCACTCGGCCAGGAAGTGGACCGAGATCTCTTCCCGATAGTCGGAGTTATTAACCGAACGTCTCCGCATCTCCATCCTCCCACGGAATGACGTCCGTTCCCTCCTCCCCAGCCCCCCTTGGCGACACGGACAAGAGAAAGGGGGACTTTCTTCGGTTGCCTCGATGTCGAATCGTTCTGAGCGAACCGGTGTTCATCTCGCTGGAAATGATTCCGGTCGTCTCCTAACAGCGGAATACATCGAGTCCGTTAGTCATCCGACTTGGAATCGTGCGAACCGACCGAGGGAATGCAATCGGTGAATTCCAGGGAACAAGCCACCCCTCGCGAGCAACTCGAGCACGCGGTCATCTCCATTCCCCGGATGGGAGATAAATTGTGGCTCGATTTACGAGGATCTCCCGAGATATCCTCCTCTTAGATCCAACGAGTCGCCATCACGATAGGAACGCGGAGAAAAAGCTCGACAAACATGAAAATAAACCAAGAGAAGTAATAAAAAGACGCTCCTCGTTTAAAGGCCCCGGGCTAGTTTGACAGCTGGCGACCACGTGGCGCGTGGCCACGTGACCGGCGCCCACGTGACCCAGCGTGCGCGCGCTCCCATCCCAGGCGCGAGGTCTTCGACGACGCCAAGCGCCTTCGAGAAATCCTTAAAGCCCTCTCCTGCAGGATGTAGGTCCTTAATTGACGTCCAGCGTCTATTCAGGAGCAATCTCGCGTCAGGTCCATTCGAGATCCAATTAAAGTCGGCGCTCGGCGCCGTGGCGAGCGTTCCTGCGCGTCAGAGGAGCGCCAATTATCCCCGCCGACGTGTCCGACTTTCTAGCCCTGACTTCTGACGACGTCGTTTCGGCCGAGACTGGCCGGAAACGGGACTCGCGGAATATAAAAGGAGATCTCCGCGTCTAAAGAGTTCCTCCTTTCTTCCAGGACCTCTTCGAGAAGTCCGCAGGAGGTGCTCCCTCGAGAAGGGGCACGCCATTTGTCCCGACGCCAGGTGCGTGAATTATCGTCTCGCTCTCGCGTGTCGGGATCGAGCAGCTCACTGGATGGACCCGGAGATGGTATACCGTGTCAATCCCCGACAGGTGGTACACGGACTCGACCGAGACCGTCAGGTTCATTAGGCTGCCTCGCGGCGATCGATCCAGGGGATTGATGGTCCCCGGATGAATAGGCCCCCTCGAGTTTTCATGAAAAACCATGAAATCTCATGGGAGGATTAAAGGCCTCGACATTCACGTGGGACCATTTTGCGCGACTAAGTGTCACCGCGGAGTTTATGCACCCGAGTCTCATGAACGAGACCATGCATCACCTGACGCCACTTTCCTATCACTTGAACGCGCATAAATCCTAGAGAACTTTTCTTCTCTCGCTTTTTTTCTTTTAGACCCACGAGCGGGATCCCAGCCGAAGTGGCGTAGATGGCCAAAAGGAAAGTCACGAAATCCCATTCCGGCGGTGGAAAGCAACGCGGCGACCTTGACATCGTGCCGGTTCAAGATCCACGACGCGCTCGGATGCTGCGGAGCCGCGCTCCGCCACGCATCGAGCTCTCTCTCTCTCTCTCGGCGTTCTCCATAATGGCGGAAGCAACCTTCCGCGAGATATCGGCGAGGTCCCGTCGTCGAATACCTCCCGATAGTATTTACGATCGTTTAGCATGCGATCGCCGGTCGGAATGAGATAATCGTCGCGTTACCTGGCCCATAGAGGCTGTCGACGGCGAACCCATAAAGCGCGGCCCGAGCTCTCGCCGTGGTCGCTTCTTGGCGTTGCTCCTCGTCTCGCAAAGTCCATCCGAGTGATTTCCCCTCGCGAGCCACGCGAGTGCTCGCCAGGAGTCGGTGCAGGGTGCCAGGAACCACGGAGGAGATCTTCGAGTCGGTAATAGAAGTCTTCAGGGTCCTCTTCGGTAGGGTCACTAATCCTCGCATGCAATGATCACTCCTCGTCGAACCACGTGCTCGACGGTCTCGCTTCTTTCGAGTTCGAGGCTCCCTCGAGATTATTCATGGCTTTCCGTTTTCCTTTTTCGAGAGAGTCGCGGCTTCTCTACGAGCGGGTGTCGCGGTACGGAATGCCGGGACCGCCGTCCGAGGAAGCGGCGACAACTCGCCGGGAGGATTTCCGCGTGGTGGTGGCGCGTTTAGCCTCGTTTCCATTCCCGTTTTACCGGCGCGAGCTGACGACGAGCGAAGCGCGTCCACTCGCAGTCCACTCGCCGGTTAACCCCGGACCCTGCGGTACCGCTACGGGAAAATCGGACCGAGCCGTTTTCCGCTGGCCATTTAAATGGAAACAGTCGATCCAGAAATCCGAGCGACGATACCCTAGCCTGCCATCGCTCGCACCTTCGATTCACCATGTCCAGGGTGTGCACCTCGTTATCCGTCATGAAAACCGAGTCGAAAAGTTCCGAAGAACTTTTTTATACGGTGCTTGGATCGCCTGTAATAAAATCAAACCTAAGTCGGGGCGAAGGTGGGACAGCTCGCGGCGCGGTCCGCTCGTCGACGCACCTCGTACATTGAATTAATTATTACAGGTGAACCAAGCACCGTGAGAAAAAAATAGTATAGGATTTTTCGGCTCCATTTTCGATAAGGATAGTGATGTATAAACCATGAGCAGGAATTCTATTCCCCTCTTGATTTTTATACCTCCCATTCAGGGGGACCTCCAGGTGGACCGCCGCCGCGCAAGACGGGAAGCTCTTTGCCCGTGACTTAGAGCTCTTCTCGATCGCCGTGGAATTCTCTCGGCTCTTTACGGCTCGGTTTCTCGGCCGAGGCGAAAAGTCGCGGTTTTACGAGCATAGCCAACACGCGACAATAATCCCGCAGTCGGTCCTTCGGATCGCACCTAGTCATCGTGTCTACGCTTGGAAATTATTCTGCGCTTCCTGGTGGCTCGCACACTCCTGCGGCTGACGTATCGCTCGAGGACGTTTCCCTTGACATCTCGAAGAGCGAGGAAAGAAAAAAAAAAAAAGAAAAAAAATAAGTAAGAGCAAAGGCGACTTCGCCAAAGCTGTGAAAAATCGCGCGCGGTGCGTCCTGACTAACGGGCTCCTCGTGGTACTCCTCGATCAGCTGATCGAACGTCTTCGGGTCCCGTTAAACAAACCTTCGGGACAATCGCTCGTAAGCGGCGCTTCGAGGCCTTTTCTAAGTCTCTCGAGAGAAAATAGGACTTTCGAAATCGAGGAACAGAGACGGAATTTCTATCTTGGAATAAATTTCTCGACTAGGCTCCTAACACGGGTGAACACAGGAATTCTATTCAACGAATAGTCGTCCTTGAAAGTTAAAGAAATTCAAGGTCCCGCTCCTCTTCGTCATTCTTTTTTTTTTTTTATATATAAATGTTTGTACTCCCTCGAGTTATCGATAAGAGACAAGGGATGGCCATTAAATCGGCTAAAGAGAAAAATAATCGAAATTCAATGAGCGACTCCGCGGAAACGGAGAAGTCGCGAAAGGGGGACGGAGAGGCGAGCGCACGGGCCGCTTGCGGTACCGCGTTAAAGCCGCATCATCTAACGACGCGGAATCAGTTATGTGTAACACTGACTGATCTCACGGTGGAAGAGGCTGCAAAAGTGGCAGCATAACGGTGGCAACATGTGCAACCTGGGAGTGTTAACGCGTAACGCGAGGTTAAAGACGCACAACGCAACGACAAGGCGCGCAACGATCCCGGGTACTTCCTTAACACCAGTTAACAAAGATGCCCGAAAACCTGGACGGTCGCGAAGTTCACCAGGCGAGATCGACGAGTCGACTTTCTCCAGAAGCGACCAATTCGCGTTGCATATTCATCCCGTTGGCCTGTAAAGTTAGGAACGCGTGACCAAAGTTCTGCCGGAGGGAAGGGAAAGGGAAAGGAGGAGACAACGAACAACGGGAGAGAGAGAGGAGAGATCCCGCGATACCGGACGCGTCCCTTTTCCCGCGCGGAGAAGACCAACTGCTTTCGACTTCGAGAGTAGCTCCCGTGATCGATCGCCGTCGGCCGGGGTAATAAGAAAATCTAAGAAAAACGAGAGGCGAGAGATTATGGACACGCGTTTCCCGTTAATGGGTCGCTCCTCCGCTAGAGTCTCGCCGATGTCGGCAGTCACGGATGGTATATGAGCCGCGAGTCTCATGCGTCTTTCCGCGCACGTAATTCGTGTGCCACCGTGCCCGATATTACCGCTACTCGTTCCTAATTTCACGTCAACGCGTGTCCCGCGACAGGGCGGGACCACGTGGTCGATGTGTCACGTGCGTCAACCAGGTGTAAAGGGGGGACCCCGAAGAGATCGGCGTTTCGTGCATAATGCCATGTTTTTTAACAGATTATATAGAAAGCGTTATTTCGCGACCTCGTCCTCTTACCATCCCGGTCGGCGCTCCTGGCGGAGACGGAGGAAGCCGAGGTCAGGTCGGGCACGTCGACGGCGCGCTCCTGCTTGCCCGAGATGATTCCAGGGACGATCGTCGAGTCGCCTCCCTTTTCCAACCACTGGTCTTCGGCGAGGTCGACCACTTCTCGGTTGACATTGCCCTCGACCGGCCCCGGGACGACGGAGACCTCTTCGTCATCCATCTCGCATCGCGGCTCTCGGTCAGGGTCGACCTCTCCCCCGGAGTCGACCTCTTCCTCGATGAGCTCCTCTTCCCTCAGGACGTACTCCCTGGCGGGGTAGACCCTGTAGGGTCCCACCAGGCCGACCACCCCTCGAGGGGCCGACCTCGTCCCCGGCCAGTCGACCTCTTCCCCTCGCTCCGCGGAGAACATTCCACCGCGGGTCTGGAGGAGGTCGCCCCTGACCCTGGGCACCTGTCCGGAGGCGACCTGTAGCCACCTCTTCAGCTCCCTCTGCCTGCTGGGGCTCGCTCTGGGTCCCGGTTTCCTGACCTCGCTGTAGATCGCGTGGTCGTCCTCCACCTTATACCTGGGTATCTCCTGCCGAGTCTTGATCTCGTCCCGAGTGTTGCAGTCGTCCACCGACCAGTACACGTGGTCCGACCTCGAGGTCTCCCGTTCCACCCGGGGCACCTGTCCGACTTCGTCCTCGGGCACCTCGCGAGTCCTTATCGCGCTTATTAGCACGACGTTGTCCCTGGTCTCGGGGACGACGTCCGAGTCCACGTCCAGCACGCTATATACCGGGTCGCGGGTCGCCGCCTGGATCCATCGAGGCCTCGACCTCTTCGATGCACTCCTCGGCTCCGTGTCCGGGCCAGAAATGCCGGACAGTTCGGCTACCATGATGCGCCAGGGGTCCGCCCGGTCTTGGAGGGCTAGCCCCGGTGGCGGCGCCGGATGTCACGCCTCGCGACCCGTTGACATTCCTCACGGACTGGCCTGACCTCGAAGCAGACCCTGAATATCGGCACGTAGGTCCTTCCACGAGTTTGGACCTCCTGGGTCGACGCCTCGTTCCGGTCTCCAGGTCTTCGGACTCTTTCTGGAGCTCCTCGACGTTCTCCAAGCGTTCTCCAGATGTTCTCCAAGTGTTTCCAGGCGTTCTCCAAAGGTCACCCGTAAAACACCCCGATCTCAGTCCTCGACTCCTGGGTATCGATACTTCGGTTTCCCACGGGCGCACTGGACGATCCACAAAAGGTAAATGGCGCCCGCGAGTTGGCCCCCACGGGGAGCCTCGTCGACGTGCCCGCTGGAGGTGGCCCGGTAGAGGTCGATGGAACGGATCCAGCTCTCGTTCGTGACTAGGATGTCGACGAGGTTTCACATTCCCGGCCGTGCCCGTGGCTCTTCCTCGAAAACGCCTAATCGTCCGAAAATCGAGCCGACCTCTCTTCACCCTGGCATTCCCACCTGCCCTCGCATCTCCCTGAGGAAAATTGCGAGGTCTATCATCCATTGTTCTCCGAGCTGAATTTATAAGAAGGCTCGTCCCACGCGGACATTCGATCCTGCGATCCGTCGAAGATGCGAGACCCCGAAGAGACTCTTGCGGTATATCGCCAGCTTGCGACCGAGTGGAGCCCCTCTTCCTCGAGATCGTCGGACACCTTGCCCGCGCCTAGTCGCCGGCGAACGAGGAAGAAGGAACTCCTGAATGGCTCTTCGGGTACGTCCCTCTCGGCAGGTGTCTTTCTCTCCCGAGATAAATCGCCGGTCGTTTCGGCATTGTTGAAAACCGACCCCACGACCCCTGGCACCACAATTAGCGACGTCGTCAAGAAACCAAAAATAAAAGCCCTGCCTCCAGGTCGCCACAATTTCCCTGAGGAATCGCGACTTATCGTAGGAATGCCGTCGATATCTAAATCGAGAATCCCGCCGTAAACGAGAGCCTCGTTACCGCCGGATTACGCTAATACCTAGGCCGTTATCGAGGTTCGATTTAACGCCAAGGCGCTCGTTATCATAATCCATTTTTCCAGGGTAAGCAGGGATGACTTATGCAACCCGTTACGACCACGACGTTGATTTCCCTCCAGGTTGCCTGATCATTGAGCAAGGAAACTCTCGCCAAACGCGAGAGACCGCGCAAGGTAAATACGCGACGCGGTATCACTCGATCATCTTAATGCTCGCGAACGGCCGCTCTCTACAATAAAGGAGGCCCCTGTAATAAAGGGGGCCCTCAGGGCAGAGGGTACTTTAGAGAATAGCTCCCCGTACGTCGAAACGGCGCGAGCGCGTCGTTATTACCCCTCATTACGGCGCTCTCGAGTTTCCCCCGACTAAGGACTTAATACCATGCTTAATGCTCGCATAATGCCGCTTAACGGATCGGCCAATCCGCCAAAATTAACGCGTGCCCTCATCGACGTCTTTCTATCTTCTTGATCGTTCCACAACACGTGACTACAATCATTAGTACAAAAGATAAAAAATATATATATAAATAAAAACAACGAGGTGCACCGAGAGATAAGTCATTCATTGAACCGAAGAAAATATTTCTTTGGTATTATTCTCTGGTTCAATGAATTGTTTTTTTTTGTTTTCCCCCAGGGTACACTTCCGTGCTTTTCCGCTGTCAAGTGATCCGTGCGTACCGCGAATCGCCGGCAAAGAGGAAGAACACGGAGGATAGACGAGAGGAAGGATTTACGCGCCGAGAACGACGGGGGGCACCCTTTGAGAGAAAAAAAAAAAAATCCACCTGGACGCCTGGCGCACCCCGAGGGGGTCCATGATACCGTAGTATCTATGACGGATCGACGGCGAGAAAAGATGGCACCGACGGTGCTCCGTCATGCCGCACGGCTCGGGACACTTCGCAATTAGTCCCTCCTCCGGGTGGCGACCGGAAGAGAACGGAAGATTAGGCCCTACCCTAAAATTACCACTACTCGCGTTCGCCGAAAATCCGAGGTTTCGCGTTTCCGTTTCACGCTAACCGTGACTTAGCGCCGGAAGAAATTCACGGGGAGCGTTTATTACAACTGATGGACAGCTTTCCATATCTTAGCCATATTAATAATATGATTAAACGGTCCCCGTGAATTCCTCACCGTGAATAATTAAGTAAGGGTCGGGAGGGTTAATCCCGAGGTAGGGAGTATAACCCGAGTATACAGAAGTCAGCGACAAAATTGTTTTCCCCCGTGTCGGGAAACGCCAACCGAGGATTTACGGCCGGTGCGTACGGAGAGAGAGGGCCCTCTCTCTCGTGCAGGCGTGCGCATCCACGGGGGCTTTTTATCTAGCCGGGGAAACGGAGACGTCGAGGAAGCCAACGGGAAACGCCTGGAGAGGTTGGAATACCGGAGACGGACGAAAAACCGCCGTCAATTACGGGCGGCTTAATTGGACCGTCCTTTAGCGGCCTCCTAATTGAAGAGGTCGGATTACGCGTGCACGCAGTAATTGTCGCGTGGCGCGGTCTGCACTGCATTTCCTCGGTTTTCCTTTTTCTTCCCCGCGGCGACGTCTCTACTCGGCGTCGACCTGTCGGTGTCTTCATTTCCCGCGACCTCCTCGATTCTCCCTTTCCTCCAGCTGGAATAGAGAACCGCATTAGGACCTCCGTTAAAGAAACGCGTACACCTCGGCGCGTCCCAGGAGAGGCCACGGAGGATCGGCGTAGCATATCCATGCCCTACGCCGATCGATGACCCCTCCCGTTACGGGTCGGCGATTCAATTCCTCGATCCGCGCAACGTGGTGCAACGCAGCCTAGGCTGCATCTGGCGAGCGGTAAAATATGAGAAAAAAAAAAAAAAACATGAGGATCCTCTCGAGTATCGGTATATCCTCGCGAGTCTAATAAATCCATCCCACCCTTATCAGTCACGGTATACAAGAATATCGTTAATCATAGAGGAAAATCCTTGTCTAGCGCTACCGTCCCGGGTCTCGCGTTTCCTCGCCGATTTTTCAAGATCGCAGAGGCGGATCGAACACGTCGCGTCTCAATCCGATTCCTTCCTCGTGGCGTCGAGATCCATCCTCGCCCGTTGGAGAGATTAATTGCCGGATAATGGGCCCCGGGAACGATCCCGCCGATTTCACTGGGCATCCGTATAACGACTAAATTACAAGGCCTCCATGCGTCCCCGGCATGCGGAGAGCAAAGCTCGAGTGCGTCCAATCCGATCCCCGGAGCTGCCCTCAAATGACAATTGCACTAAGTGCACCATCAAGTGCAACGAGACCCCGGCTCTCGCCCCTCGACGCAGACCGCGACACCGGATTTCTTTAACGGGGACTTTCTACGATTTGCCGTATTTTACTTTCCACGTGCTTTCTAAAGATCGGCCCGCCCTTTCGCGATCCTCGTCCACGTCTACGTCGTCCCCGACGAGGCCTCGCACGCGCCGATCGGCGGAGACCCGGTTTGCGGCTTTCACCGGCGACAATGCGGGAAATTACCGTCATTTACCTCCTAATACTCGTCATTTTCGTATTACCCCACGGCTCGCCGAGGCTGCCATTAAACCCGGCTATGAACTATCATCGGCCTTAATTGGCCGTTTCACCTGGTGGGCTTAAGGATAAGAGCGTCGCGTTAACGCGTCGCGACCCCCCTGCCCTGCGTTAAAACCATAGCGATAAAGTTACGTGAATTTTTTAACCACCCGATCGTGTATATTTAAGCGTTGCGTGACTGGCGATTACGAAAACGGAGACGCGAGAAGAAGAGGCTGCGGATCTCTCCGGGAAGTCAAGGAGAGAGATCCGCTTCTCTGCCGTTTTTCATTCCCCTTTCTTTCCTTATCGATTTGTCGGAGGGGCGAATTATTACGTCCGTAAGTCGAGGAATTAATGACGGAATCCTGGATACCTGTGACGAGGTAATTCCCCATCGTGTTCCCGAGGGTTTGAAGTATGGCGACTTAACGACTCAATCGGTGACTCGTGCATGCGCGTACCATTCAGATAAATTACGCTTAGTCTACAGTTCTTCCTTCGATCGCCGACAAAGAACCTCCCAACAACGTTTCCGCGTTAATGCCGAATCGAGGAAAACGGTCTGCCGTAATTCTCGCGGTCGTAATGGAGATGCATCGTAGGAATTACAGGAGGTACTCGAGACGGGCCTCGGGTCTTCCACGTGCACCAAATGACATCCTCGATTTAATCCTGGGAATATAAAATAAAAGTCACTAAATACCTGGCGAATAAATTCTCCCCGCGTCCCCGACATTAGAGAAGCGAAATCCGCCGTTAACGGGACGTCGAAGGGGGCCGATAAACGTGGAGGACAACCGGAAACGACGTCACGCATTTTTCATGCAAAACGGACCGACCGTACGCACTAAACCTCGCCGAGGACGTAGAGCCTGAATATAAATTCGCGTTTTATATTAATTTCCCAGTCAGCCGCGCGAAATTCAGGTTACGCCTGCGGATTAGAACTTAACTGCGGGAATCCTGGCAACCGAAAGGACCCCTCCGTGTCTCTTCGTACCTCGGATTTTTCCCAACGTTTTCCCCGTTCCCAGTCATTAAGCAGAAACCTGTCCGAGAGGCGCAACTTATTTGCGTGTAGACATCCGTTTAAGAAAGACGAATGGCTTTTGAAATGTCCGCGGAAGAGGGGAAAAAAGAAATAAAGAAGGGAGAAAAAATTCACCGACCAACAAGAAAGCGGCACCCGAAGGTGCGCCTCTTCAGGAAAGTCATCCAGTCATCCTCCCTCCGCCTTTTTATTTTCAGGCCTCGCATGCAGGTCGAGTGCGATTTCCCGTTGCGCTCCGTAATCGTTTTAAAGACGCCTCTTAACGACCCGCTAAACGCGGGAAAACTCGAACCGATCGCAGATACCTCGACTTTTCTCTCCTCCTCTCGCCGAAACCGGAGCCATCCACTCCGAAGAGGGTGTTAAAAAGAAGTCATTAAAGATGTTACCTCGAGAGGACTGACTTCTCCTTTTTTCTTGCGCGATAACGACCCTCCGCCGAGGAGGACTTCTGATAAACCTGACTCGACCCTAAAAGATCCATGATATTAATTACGCGATCGACCGGTCGTCGAAGAGGAAGATATCTATCAAACCCCGCTTGATCCTAGAAAACCCATGAAATTAATTACGCGATCGACTGGTTATCGGCGAGGAAGTGCATATATCATGCCGATCACCTCGTTGAGGCGATCCGGTCGTCGAGAGACCTTCTACGGAGGCGCGAGGTGTATAAGTCATTTCGCACCGTGTCGTAACTTCGCCCGACGACTTTACACCTCGAAGCAAGTCAAAGGATCACCTCGATCATGAACTATCCCGGCGACCGTCTTACGTGACGCCGACCAAGCGGCAAGAACGATCGATGACTTTGCCCCGTCCATTGTTTTCACCGTTTCACGGAGACTGGCCGCGAGGGAAAGTGGCAGCGGTCTCGGAAAGCGAAAGATCCGCAGCCGAAAAGAAAGAGCCCGTCCTGGAGAATCCTGGCCCATCTCTCGACCAGGATATCGAGTCGACCAGCTCGAGGCATCACTCGTTAACGTTTTACGAAGTCGTCGCGCCAGTTGCTGCCTTCCGATTCGGTTTACGGCCCGCCGTTTCCCTCCCGGTAAACACATAAGGATGATTTATGCACTTACGAGCGCAGCATCGCGTTACACTTAGACTCGGTCCAGGATACTTGGAGTAAAGCACTTCCTTGAATACATCGGTGGATATGTATGTGTACGTATATGTGTGTCACATCGGACAGTGTACGATGCCTGTATCTATGTACGCAGGGACCAGCTATCCTTACGGGGCACCAGGCATCGATGCTTGTAGAATTCTCTCCAATAATTAAAAAATATTCATAGAGTCAGTCCAAAATTTCAGGAACAAAGGTATATTACATGAAATAAGAGGTTACCTGTGTTGTCGCCCGACCTGGCCGAGTTGGACTCCTCGATGGGCTGCAACGTACAGCGCGGCATTTTTTCGACGAACGGGGCTCGGAGATGCGCTTGCAAGATGGGCCTCCTCTTGTGCTTCCAAGCCCGCCGATCGAAAAGTGCCGCGAGAGCCTCCTGGTCCATTAAACGAATTCCCGAAAATCCGGATTTGCGACTCCCTTTGTCAAGCTTCACCGAAGACGCCTTCGACTCGCGCAGATGCCGGATCGGAATGTAAAGTTCTGCGTAAATCGTCGAAACTCACGCCGGTCAAAATAGCGCCAAAGTGGACCTAAGGACTTCTCTTATCCGTTGATTATTCCCGTGCTTTGTGTCGAGCTTCATAAATCCATCAACGGGGGTAAACGCACTGTTCACATCGAGGTTATGTTTCGACCCGGCGATCGAGTTTACCGGAGCTCCCCTGAAGGTCGCGATCTCTCGCACATTCCGCGCGATCTTCACAATATTTTCGGGTAACTGGAGTTAGATAATCGCACTTGCGAATTTCAAAGGTTTTCGCCTCTGCGTCACGTCATCTCCGCATAATATCTGCGAAAGCTCGCGGCGTAAACTTTTGCGAAGCGCGCGGGACAGGAAGCTCGGCGGCCATCTTGGATTTTCATCCCGCACTCCGACTTGGATCGAATAATCGAAATAATGTCCTGGATTTACAGATGCCCACGGGTCACTCAGCATTAAATTAAATCAGAAGTCATGAGGTATCGATATTTTGTATGCACACAGATCGAAGTCTCTCATTTCGCGGGTATATTTACCATTAACCGGCGAGGGTGCAGCGCGACTCGCTTCAGGTGCCACTGGACGCGACCTCTTCCCTCACCCCAGAGTTTAATCGATTATTAATTCGATTCGATCGTTGACGCGACTTCCCGCGATTAACCTGTCGATTACTCGATAATTCACCGTAACTAGATACACTCAGGCCCCCGGGACAAGCGTACACGACTTAACACGAGTTAGGCGTGCAGGACCCGAGTGCGAGTGGCTTCAGGCGGAGCTTGCGCGTGTTCCGACACGCTCTTCCTCTCTCTCTCTCTGTCTCCCCAGAAAAGAGGCGGGAAGAGATGCGAGAGCCACGCGTAATGGGAAAAGAGGGGAAAGGAGATATACCTCTACCGAGCGCGATCATCCTCTTGCCTTCTCTCTCGCTCCCGTGACGGAAAAGGGGAAAGAGAAGGAGGCAGAGTGGAGATGAAGACTTCGCTTATCCCTCGCTCCGTCTCTTTCTCTCCTCCCTTCTGGATCAGCGGGAAAGAGAGAGAAAAGAGACGCACGGTCCACGGTACAAAGCAGGATAGTGGGTGGGGGAAGGAGGGGGAAGCGAACCGGAGGAACACTTTCGTTCCGGGCTCCATTATGATTTCGAATCCCCTCTTTTACCCCTTTTTCTTTTGTCCGAGATCGACGAGCGATAGTTAAGCTCGGTACGCACGATGCGCGCGCCGCGCACCGCGGCTGCCACTGTGGAAACTAGAGATCGCCTTTTTTATCTCCTCCAGTTATTTATCTATGCGATTATTCAACCGCATTCGAAGAAACCGAACGATTTCTTCACTCCTCACTGACCATTTCTCTTTTATCCATTCTCTGCGAGCGGAAAACGATGAATGACTCGTTTCAGCAAGGGGATTTAAATTTGGCTCAACGCGCGCGAAAGTTGAAATTCAAAGGGAGTGCCGCGACCCCCCGCCGGATGGCACCACTGGCGCGCCGTTTGAAAAGCACCGTTGCACTATCGCGAAGAAATTGAAGAATTGGGAAGGAATTTTTTTTCTACGAAAGTAAGGGAGATTTTGCTGAAATTGGAGGTAAAGAACGAAAATCGGGGGCAATAGAAATGGACCTGGAGAAAACGAACTGCCAAGGTATGCGAAAATTAGATACGAAAATCCTGGTCCAGCGTTTCTTTGGGGAACCTGACTCGGAAGAGAACGAACCGAGGGACTTGACGAAATGCAACAGCCTTTGCTCCTTCCTTGACGAAACTCAATGCCAAGGTAAATCGAAACCCCATTATCAGGTAAAAATCAGTCAAAAAGTAGGAGCTTCAGGACCCTCGGATGAGCAACGGTCGCCGATCATGACGAGAGACGCAAGGATGAAGCTGAAGAAGCTACCTATCTTCCGGGACGACGTAGCCGTGGAGGAGTACGGGTACAGCGAAGAAATCGCCTATCAAGAAAACCAGGAGCTCACCGAGAACTGCCAGGAGTATCTGAAGAAGTTGTCGATCTCTAGGACAGGGACATGCGACATCCACGTTGCGTCCGACCAGGAGACGGACTCTACGAGGAACCTGGACAACAAGAGGAATCTACAAGTCGAGAAACCGACGTTAACCGACCATGGCCAGCGTTTAAAGGAGCTCGGCATCGACGAGAACGTTTTAATGGTTGACCAGGAGGATCCAACTCTGTTTCAGAGACTCCAGGAGGAACACCTCCCGCTCGACATTGAGGTCTTCAAGCTGGACTTTGAACAAAACCACCAAATGCCGAATTTCACGCCTCCGTCGTCTCACAACGACCAGGGCTCCTCTCCTCGTACCCGGGGAATGGAAACGCCGGAGTTCGTCAGGAACGCGATAATCCAGCACCGTGGAGAGATCACGTTATCCCAGAAGTCCGACAGCAACGAGGACTTTTTCTCGGGGAAGACGTTCTCCTCGGTTAGGATAAGTCCGGTCGCCTCTGATACTGAAATCGACACCTTGCTTTTAGGGCAGGCTGCGTACTCCCCGAGGGACTTGGAGTCCTCCTCGCAACCGTTCCTGGGAACTCAGACCATCCTTGACATTTTGACGCCCCCGCCTGTGGACAAGAGTATTGAGACAGAGTACCTAGGCATCGAGACTTTTCACTTCGACCTGGGAAAGGAGCACCAGGAGTTGGTTTTGTCGACTCCGACTTCCTTTGAACGAACAAACGCCTACCGTGAAATAAGCCCCATTCGCCACACCGAGATGTCGGAACCCGGCATCGCCGAGCAGCGGCTTCCCGTTGGCGGACCTGGACATCCGAGCGAAAGTAGAAGCCCCATTCTCTCGTTCCCGCGTAGAAACTTGGGTGGATTCATGCAAATTACGAGGTCCGATAAGCCCGACTCGGCCATGGCCATGGAGAATTGTTTTACGAGCGCTGATGAGGAACGTTATTCCCAAACGACTGATCTGACCGGGAATTTAAGTCTTTTCGGGCGAACTGTGGATTCTCGAAAAAAACCAGGAAGCCATGAAGACGACTTTGCGAGCGGGGGGAATGTCTTGAAAGCGCGGAGACGTCTGCATTTCGCCACTAAAGACGGAAATACTGGTCCTGCGAGTAGCAATAATTTGGACGTCTTCCGAAAAAACGACGACTTGTTAAGGAACGAGTCTGAAAGAAAGGCAACGCAAGTGATGAGCCAGAATTTAGGAGACGGCAACAGGTCGGAAGGAGGCGCCGACAAAGAACTATTCCTTCAAAGTGGAGCTCCGATTTTTTCCTCGAGCGACAGTCCGATTTTGCATATGTCTATGGATTCTGTAACGTTTTCTAGACCGGAGAAACTCCATCCCGGCGAAGAGAGCTTCGTGGAAGCGAAGGAATCGAATGGCTGGAGAACCAACGGCGTCGACGAGCTGGACGACACCTTGATCAACACCGACGGGATGTACTCTCCTGGGAGTCTTTCAACGAATCTCAGCAAAGCGACCTCAGGTCGGAATCGGGGGGATATCGGCAAGGGCCAGGGTAAGGATCTCGCCGAGGAAGACCTTAACGAAACCCTACCTTTGGTCGAACAGGTCTCAGAGGCCGATAGGGACAAGAGGACGAAGAGTCCTTTGATTAGTAAAGGATATTTCAAGAAGAAAAAAAATCTAGCCGATGGAGTGGTCCAGCCTAACGTCCTCGTGGCTTCTAGCTTGGGTTTTCCTCTTCAGACCATGAGTCCGATCCTGAAGAAAGAAAATTTGGAAGGAGTAATGGCATGTAAAGAAGCATCGAATCGCGACCTGGGAGACTATGTACGCGACGAATTGGTCGGTCGGACCTCCACCCCGATGAAGGGCGGGACCTTCCATTTTCGTCGAAGCTTTCTCCAGGACACGAACGCTGCGCGTTGGCCTTGGGATTGCGGAAACCCGCGCAAAGTCGACTCTGACTGTCGAAATAACGACGTTGATGTTGATCATTTTAGCGAGGATCCGCTGAAACTGTCCTCGAAGAAGCGTCCCGAAGACGCGGCGAAGGGGAGCGCGTCAGTAAAGGATGGTCCAGGCGTTTTTCATCATTTTAGTACACGAGTGGACGGAGAGAAATCTCCCAAAGACTCTGGTGTTCCTAGGGATTGCACGGAAGAGGATACCTTACTCAATACTCAGGATAATCAGAAGACCGAAGAGTGTAATGCTACCTCCACCTCGCCTTCGGAAAATTTCGATAGCGCGTTCGTGGAAAGCCAGGTGAATAAAAATTCACCTGACCCCCTATATAAATCGGACACTAAGGGCGACGGGTACAAAAAAATGAGTGTTATTAAGGAGGGAATAATCAATTATCCTGATAAGCAAAAGGATGATATAAACTCACGTTCGTGCAAACTTGTATCTTTAAAGATGTTGTCGAATTATTGTTCCGAATATGATAAAGCGTATACAAGGCACGATTGTATGCCACTTTCGGGTCTGACATTGAACGAGGAGGGTTTTAAAGATTTAGTCGAACGATGGGCGAAGCCAAAACGGAAGAATGTGCGGAATAAAATTAATAGCCTTCTTTTGTCGTTAAACGACTTATAATATTTTTATGAATACATTTCTTGTGGAGTGTTTTAATATTACGCAGATATTAAAACATGTGGACACTAAAATTATAAGGGAGGTAGTTTGTAAGAATTGGTCAACATGTATACGCCTGTGAGTTCGAACCACTTTATATCATCGCACGGTATCGTTGTACATATGTTGCAATGGAATCCGTGCTTACTTGCAAGTTCACGCTGTGCAATTATTTTCTGTTGTTAAAAACTGGAGACGTACATTTCTCAATGAATAAAGGTATTCGTATAATCGAACGCGACATTATTGAATAACCGCTTCTTTGATCTCGGTGAGATCCAGTCTTCGAGTTGCTTTAAGAAATATTACGTTTTTTATACAATTCATTAAACATGAGTTCTTTTAAACGGATCTTACCATTTGTTAAGGATGTTAACCTTCGACCGGCACATCCTGGACTTCCTATAATAGGAGGTACTTCGTTCTTCTCTGTAGATAGTTTCTGAGAAGTTTTTGTACAATATTTTGATGATTCAGGAAACAGATATGTTTTTTGATTTATCACTTCTTCTTGCCGCCAAACCCAGAAAAGCCCATAATAGCTGCCATTTCATCGGAGGGTCCGGCATCTTCGTCATTGGCTTCCTCGATCTTCCTCTTTCTGTCTTTTCTTTTCTCTTTTCTATACTCTTTAATTTTCTCCTCCTGAAAAGTTTAATATTATACAGAGTGAAAGAAAAAAAGTGGAGTACACCTATCAAAGTTAACGTACCTCTTCCTTCAGTTCTTTCACCCTTTGTTCCAGATCGTAATCCTTTTTCTTCTCTTCCATCTTCTTCTTGTTGACGGCAAACCTGGCTTTAACCTGGTCCAATGTTGAGCGCTCTATTTTCATGGACATGCCCAAGTTACGCTGATCTGAAAACATTATTACAGTTAATAGATCCTAATACAGTGTGCAAAATCTATGTACCAAAAACTTACGTTTTGTCCCATTAATGTGATCCAAGAAGTTAATAGAATCTTTAACGACACAGTCACAGACATTGCAGTAGTACCTAAGAAGGCAAAATAATATCAAATGTTTTCTGTCTATCAAAAATATTGAATTCAATGCTCCACCTTAAAATACATTTTAACAAATCTGTACTCACCCGCCAGTTTGTGACGATGGAGTATTTTTATTAATGACAACGCTTTTGCCCAACTTAGACTCAAGGTCAACTTTATAGTCCCGCTGTTTGAGTAACTCCCTTTTAACGGCAGGTTGTTTGGGAATACCCAACTCTTCCTCTGCGATCTCATCTTGAAGCCGTTGCAGGGCTATCCTCTCATATTCTTCTCTGTTCCATTTTCTCCGATGATCGTCAGGCCGCTATAAAAATAAATCAAAGATTTAGAATGAATAATACACTCCAGACATTTACAAGGCATTAATTGTCAGTGAAATATTTGTAGTAACAGGTTATGTAGATTTGGTACCTAATAATTTCTGTAGCTTATAAATATTGCCATCTAAAAACTAAGTGTTAAAAGTTTCTTAAATTACGTAAAATCATCTACAACTATTTTGATTTTCCTTACCGTCGACATTTTTTAGCGAATTATACACTGTCTGCCTTTAGTAGAAATATTCCCTAAACAATAGTGAAGGTGTCGGCAATTGCATTAGGAATTCAGCATGAATACCAATCTATAACCTGCGCAATAAAATTCCCTGTTTAATAAATATTAACAGCAGAGATGATCTCTGTTGATATTTATACCTTCTCCTAGTATAGATGTCGCTGGACGTCGCGTTCCACTCGAATGCATAAAAGAGACGCTCTGTGTTGCTCTGCTTGCTCTAAGGTCGTCTTTTAAACGGTTGCAACTAGTTTGTATCAGTTGCGATAAGTTGCGACAACAATGGACAATAATTATGAAATGAAAATAGTGAAAACAGTATAAGTTATGGGCAGCCATAACCTCTTCGAATTGTACAGAATGTAAATAGTAGCATGCGAATTATTCAAATTGTTTACTGCAAGAGAGTTGAGTAGAATAAGGTAGAATAACGAAAATCCGTTATTTATTTATTGGAGTATAATTTAATACGAAAAAATGAATGCCGATGAAGATTATAATATAGCGACGAGGTATCGCACAGTTAGAAAACATTTAGACAGCCTGGGTTACAGACAGGCACTCTCGTTTGATGCTCTACCACTGATCGAAAGGTTATTAGCTGATTTACTTCAGACCACGGAGAGTTTAAAACATTTTAAGGCAATTGCTCAAGACAATATCGAGGTACAGTGCTTTATTATATTTTTGACACCATCTATATTTTAGACTTTTAATGTAGTATGCATTTGTCACCTGTTTTTCTGTGACGTTTGACATTCAAATGACCAAAGTACTAAATATAATAATACGTGACCAATTTTTCCGGGACTATGGAATCGCTCCTGATACTTTGTTAAATATTGTTGCTTGTAGGCATGTAGTCAATTACAACGTGTGGTTGATCCTTATAAGTGTGACAATACAAAACTAGTTCAGGAGTGCAATCAACTTCATTTGGATCTCATACAAGCTAAGGATTCGCATCAGAAACAGGTTAGGGAGCTTAAAAGAGAGCTACACAATTTGGAGTCAGAGTATGCCGATTTTCAATTGGGGGCTTCTCGTAACTTATTGAGGATTAAAGAGCTAGAGACTGAATCGTCAAATAAAAGCAAGAAGATATTGGAGCTCCAGGGAAAATACAACAAACCTATCATATGTACCAGTAATATTGATAATTTATTGCTTTATTATTTGCCTAGGTTATGCATTATATCTACAACAAAATATCATTGCAGCTTCTAAGAAACGTGCTTGCTACCCATTGAGAAGACCAGTATTCGAATGCGATAGTCTTCCACAAAAGAAAACCAGTTCTACGTCACTGCCAAGCTTAACCAATGTCGATCCAACTATTGTGGACCTGATGAGCATGGCTGATCACAGGATGAATGTCTTAAATCATGAGGTAACGAAATTAAAAGAGGAACTAGAACTTCAGACTGACGACGTACAAGCATTAAATGCTCAGGTACCACAGACTATTTTTTGCATGCATTATGTGACTTGAATTCTCTGCATGCTGTTGGACCAGGATTTAAAATCATCATCACTTGTATAAAAGTGTAGTTACACACGGCGACCAAATTTATATTTTATAATTTAATATTTTAGTTAACGTCAAAAGAGAAGGAAATTATTCGGCTAAAGAAAATGTTGGAGGGTGGCCGACCATATAGCGCTGTCGTTAAGGATTGTTGCTATAGAAAAGTTGACAAACATTGTTGTGCAGATGGCAATGAGTTGCGACTGTTACAGCAGACCAAACAGGATTTAGAACAACAATTGAAGGGTATGAATATAATTTTCTCAGTAAAGAAAATCTTATTTTGACATAATTGGCTATTTTTTATTTTATTTTACAGAGGCTTTAAATAAATTACACGATGCCATGTCTCAAGCCATGAAATTAGCAGAACGCAATGAAGAATTGGAAAAGGAATTAAAAGACATCGATCACATTGCGTTGGCTGTCGAGGCAGATTGTAACAGCACTGTTAAAGAAAATAACCGAAGAGTAAGCAGATTGCAGGTATCCGTGAAAAACATTTTTGTTTATACTTGTCCAAACATTGTAATTCAGTTCCAATTGTTCAGATACTGATTTCAGGAGAAACTGGAAGACGTCATGACACAGGTCCATATTTTGGAGAATGAGTTAACGGTGGAGCGAAGGGAGGTACAAGAACTAAGGGCTGATCTCGAGGCAAGCAAACTCGAAAAACGAAACATACAGCGAGTCTTAGAATCGACACTGGATGAAAAGAAACAAATGACTGATCGTATTAATCGACTGACAGTTGTCGGTAAGTATTGAAATATTTTCCAATCATATTTTTTGGCATTTATCGAGACACGGTATTCCAGAGAAAAATTTAAACGACGAAATAGAAAGACTGACCAAAGAGAATGAGTATCACAAACAGGAGATTATCCACTTGGAAAATTCAAAAATTCTATTAGAGGAAGCTAAGGGTACGCAAGAACACTCAAAAGCGAAGGAATTAGCAGCTAGCGATAACTCGAAAAAACTTAAAGGGAAGGGAGAGAAAGATGACAAAAATAAAGGAAAGAACGGTCGCAAGAAAAAATCGGGTACACTAGAGTCCCAATGAGCAAGTTATATCATATCAATTTGTACCATTTCGCATTATTCCTTTCTCGTTCATTTTTTTTTTTACAATCTAACAGTGCTGCAGGATAAAATTTTCTAATTTACATTGAAAAATAACAGAGTGCGCCGACATTTAAAAAAAACGCATAGAATTGGATTTTCATTTTACAGAGTATTTGTACAAGAGTAATAATTTTTAATAATAAATTTACAGCATCAAAAGGTCGACAGCCATCGCTATCGCCTCTCGTACAGGAAGACAACAATAAACAAAAGGAGTACATTGAAACCGCAAAAGAAAACGAGGTTACAAGGGATACGAATACTGACTACGCCATTAATGACATCCACAGAATCATCGATGAGAAGGAGGCATTGATATCATCGGTGAGTTAAACTTTTCCCCAAAATTCCCTGACGGACCCACAATTTCACTAAAAATTTTCCAATGCTTTCAGTTGAAGCACACAATAGAGAGAATAGAGACTGAGAAGGACTACTACAGAAACGAGTATAACAAATTCAGAGAGCAGTTCAACAAAGAAAAGGACAACGTAAGAGAAAGTAACGATAGGAATATTCAATACCCCAAGTAATACTTTATCCAATCTTCAATTCAAATCAGGCCGACTTGTGGGCTCAGACCTGTGAGTTGAAACGTCAGTTAAACGAACAAGAGCACACGGTTTACGAGCTGCAGCGGGAGAAGAAGGAGCTATGCCGCGAAAAGTGCAACTTGGAGGCGAAACTTAAATCCCAGTCAAGAAGGACCTGCATGTCCTGCGCTCCTTCCAGTCCGTGCAGACATGGGTCGTGTTCCTGTCCCTCGCCTTTGCCACCGAATGGAGAGTCCGTTGTACCAAAAGTAGGCTCTCCTGAGTTATTGATAATTTCTATGTAAACTATTACCTAAATTCTTGAACGGTAACGTTGCATTTAGGCGACCATGGAATGTCTGGAACGGGAACGAGACGCAGCCAGGGCCGACGTAGAGCGACTGGCGGAGGAGCGCGATGCCTTGCGTGAAAGACTTAAGGTAAAACTGCAAGGTACTAATCTAATCTGCACATCTCTGATAGCTAGTTATACCTAATATTAAACCCCTAATTCCTTGTTGGTCCACGCTCCTGGGTTACGGTGTCGCATGTCGAACGAATGATATTAAATATACCTCGGTAGTATCCTTTATATCGTGTACTTAGACTAATACTCGTCACCTTATTAATTCACCTTTTCCTTTCCACGACTCACTGCGAACAAACTTGAGGATACGTCGTGATTTTTTATATATTTCTTTATCCGGCAATCGGTCGCGTAGATGACAGTGGAAACGCATTCTTGCGAGACCCGACGACTCAAGGAAAGCCTGGAGGACGCAGAAAATCGGTTGAAGCACTTTGAGAGGGAAAGGCAGGACCTTTTGCATACACAGGGCACTCGACGTGCCACGATAAGCGGTCTCGAAGACCAGCTGGAAGATGCCAGGGAGGAGTTGAGGAAAACCAAGCAGGAACTCGCTGCGCAGCGCACTCAATA
The DNA here is from genome assembly GCF_000612105.2 of Orussus abietinus. Lineage (NCBI taxonomy): Eukaryota > Metazoa > Arthropoda > Insecta > Hymenoptera > Orussidae > Orussus > Orussus abietinus. The sequence continues at coordinate 1,264,531 of NW_019395997.1, forward strand.
CTTCCAATTGAGGTGCATAATCTTCCTCGTGATAATTATATTATCACCCTGTAGACTCGATCGCTTTATCCGTGATTCCTTTCAGGGCGTTGCAAGATCAAACGGATCAGGCCCTAGGAGACGTGCAGGGTCAATTAAGTCAATCGGAGACAGAATTGAACAAGGCTCTCGATCGCAATAGAAGCATGGAACAGCATCAGATCCACCTCGACAACCAAGTTATGGAGCTCAAGCAGGAGATCGCTAACCTTCGCACCACCATAACCCACCTGGACCATGAAAAGGATCAGTTGCTGGTAAAAAGGAAAAAAAAAAAACGCACAAGCAGCATCGAGAAGTAGAAGGCGAAGCTAAGTGAAATTGATATCTTTGACAGATGGCCCTGGACGAGAAGACGGAGAGGATAGCCAATCTGGAAAGAGAGGTCAGGTCGAAGGAACAGCAGGCCAGCGAGGTGCAGCAGCAGATTCGAGACTGGGAGCACAAGTATCAGTGAGTATTAAATATGGTTTATGTACAGGAGTCTCTACTTATTTACAAGAGGCTCTACTTATTTACAAGACCTAGACGAGAACGGCGACGGGGAATAAATAGCACAAGGATAAAGTAAATGACGAGTGTCCTAGAGGGACGCGTCCGGTAGGCACTCGGCGTTTCCCTTGGAAAACTTAACAAGAAAAAAAAAAAATCGGATCATCGTCGCTCAATGTCCAGAATGATCCGAGACGATACAGGATCCTGGGGAGGCAGGATAAATCAGAAGTTCACCGACTTCACCCTGTCGTTGAGGAACTTGGCGAGGCTGACGGCGGGTGGTTGGCATCTCCCCGCGGAGACGAGATCGTTGCTTTCGACTTCAGGAACCTCGGAGCTTTCCGGGATCCTTTTGTACCCCGGTCTGCACTCACACCTGGCCCTGGCTAACGATTTCGTCTCTTCGTCCTGCCAGAGGACGCCTTTGGGTATTCTTCGAGGAATCAGCCACTCTCCCTCGGTGCAAGGACCGCGGGTGTAGAGCCGATAGCAGGTCCCGTTGATCGCGGTCATTCCGGGGATGTTCTCGCAGTCCCTGGCCTCGTCCTCCGAGCAGGCTCCGGACTTCTTCAAGGCATTGGTGCACCCGCAGACCCCGTTGTAACTGATTCCGTCCAGGGATGGTCTCACTTTGTAGTCGTACAACACGACCTGCCCGTTCGGACAGGGTCCTTTTGAGCCTATCCTGTAGCAGGTCTTCTCCTGGGGGAAGTAGAGCCTTCCACGTTTACAGGGGACGGGCACGCAAGTCGTGGAGTCGATCAGCATGTCCCCGTTGTCGCAGGGTCCTCTAGTGTGCACTCTGTAACACAGTCCATCCTTGTAGAGCACGTGGTCGGGCTTGCAGACGCATGTACCTCGGACGGAGTCCTCCTGATCCCTGACTTCGTCCGTCACCACGAAGTGGTGACCCGGGAGGCAGGGCCCGATACCTCCTGGTTACCGAAAAATAGACATTAATTATTTATTAAACAATTACAGCACTATGACTCGAACTATCGCACCCTGGCTCACCCAGTTGGTAGCACATTTTCGTGGCCGCGTGGAAGTGCGGCAGACCCCCGTGGCAGCCGCAGATCCCGCCAGGAAGGAAGAGTTCTCCAGGCTCCGAGCAGGGTCCCTTGGTGTAGTGCTCGTGGCATCCCCCGTCACCTCCTGGCCAGTGGTATCTGCCGAGTTCGCCCTCGGTCGAGCAGGAACACTCGGCCAGGCCGTCACCCCCGACGACGATCAACTCCCCTCTGGGGCAGGGACCCCTCGTCAGCTTCGGATAACACTTTCCATCCCTGGGCCAGAATACCTCGCTCGCTTCGGGACAGGGTTCGGGTTCTCTGCAGACTCCCCATCTTCTCCTGGAGCTGAAAGATCGGATAGATTCATAAAATATTTTCCTAGGGGATGAGTAATTCGGTTCGCGATTTTTACCTCGACTTTCCGGGGAGCTCCGGCACCGGGGCGAAGTACTGACCCTCGGGGCAGGACGCCCTGGTGAAGATGGAGTGGCAGAGCGCGTCCCTCGGGGACTGGGCCGTTCCTGGGGGACACCTACACTCCGCCACTGTTCCGCCCCCTCCTGCGGCTGGTCCCAGTTCCATGGTCTCAGGACAGGGCGCTCCGATCTGAAAAACCAGGTTTTCCGTGCGATTAGAATAATTAATCTCCTCCGTTCCTGACCAGTGATCTCTCTGTCCTTGTTCCAGGGCTCTTTCGATTTCTATGCGCTTCCAAATACTCACCTGGAATATCTTGTAGCACTTTCCGTCGTCTGGCCAGAAAAGGAGCTGCCAGCCGCGCGGCTGGGCGGCGCAAGGATTGCTCGACGGATCCGCCCAGGGCGGGGGGACTATGGCACTCCTGGCGGAGATTATCGCGACCAGGTGGAACACGATCTTCAGGATATCTCGAGCCATCGCGTCCCGGGCTGGGAAAAATTCAAGGATTTAATCTCCTCGTCCTCCACGCTATCGTCTACTTCTTCTTCGACTCCGGGAGACCACCTCCGGGGTGGAGGCGCTTCTCTCCTCGGCCCGGCCAGTTTCCGACTTTCATTCTCTTCTGGTGACGCTAATTATATTATTCTCTTTTTTTTTTTTTTTTATAGAGGAGAGATCACGATTTGTATGGCTCCTGTGAACGGCCACGATAGCACGCTCGACCAAGTACCGCAATTACCGGGACGCGTCCCCATCTCGCCGTGGAGTGACTATGACTGAACGAGCGGCCTGTCCATTCCAGGTGGTTTGCGAATGTCGTGCGTGTATTACACGCCTTGCATGCGAGAGATTAGGCCTCTCGAAAAGACAAGACAAGCAAAGGGGATTCCGCTCTACGGGCCGCCAAGCCGCGACATACTGGCCAGACATAAAAATGCCCATACTTTCACTGTTTCACTATGGCAATGGCATTGTCCCTGGACTGGACGGCCACGAGGACGTGAATACGAATGCCCGGTAGTCCCCTCGTTCGAAAGGAAAGAGGAGCACGTCGTGGAATTTGGCGAACCCTGAGAGAGAAGCTCCACGGACGTGGACTCGCTCCACCCACGTATATATAGATGTATATATATATATTTTTTTCTCTTTTTCTTTTCTTTTTTATTATCAATTCCCGGCAACGCAGGGGACACGAGGCCTTGCCCAAGGCTCCGAAGGTCGAGTGAAAGTAGACGCGTTCCGTTTTGAAGGAGGAAAAGGGAATCCGAGAAGCTACCTCCGCCGGAATTGCGCATCTCTCGGAATATCCGAGATACTCGGGGAATGCGAACTCGGAACCGGTACCACCAGGGTCGCCTTCCTTCGAGGATGGTTATCCGGATGTATGTAAATGTTAGAAATATTTGTCCTGGATTTTCTTCCTCTTCGGGGGAAGAGGGAGAGAAAAACTCGAGGGTACCGCGCTGGGAAAAGGATAGGGATCCTTTTACCCGCGACGACACGTAGGTGTCCGTTTACCCTGGTCTTGTGTCCCCTCTACGGGTCGTCCGGGACGTCAGGTCGACCTCGGTTATTCGATCCCCGGACTTGCAGGATACGCCGAGGAAAGTGCAAGTGCCGGGGAATTTCCCGGGCAGTGATAAGCAAGACCCTCCCAGCCGCGACTAATTGCATCCACGTAATTAAACGCGCGGACTCGGTGTACGAGTGCGTAGGGAAAGAAAGCGAGAGTGGTTTCGTCCGATTATTACTTTTCTCCCCTCCGAGTATTATTTTTTTTTTTTTTACTCTCCTCTCTCGGCGGAGAAGAAGCTCGATCTCGCTTGCGCAATTCGCTAATTGCGAGTTACCGTGCGAGCGAGTTACGTCAGGACTTTCTCCCCTGGGTTTTCGGACTGACGGGGAAAAAAAGAAAATGGAAATGGGGACGGGAAAAATCCTCCGGCGAATTTTTCTTTGCGACACATCCGAGACACCCGGTGCAGGGTCTCGTGAAAATCGATACGAGAGCCTTTTTGTTTATTTCATTTCCGATTTTTCTGGTCGACTCGAGAGTCGCCCTCGTGGCCATGGGAACTTGGTAGCAACAATCACGAATCATGACTCTTTACTCGGCCCGAAATTGTTGGTGTCGGCACGGTATGTGCCCTGCATTGTTCTCGATACACTTTAGAAGAGGTTCTGGGGACCAATCCGCGGATTAAGGGATACCTCGTCGACGTCGAGGAGGAATTATTTCCACGGAGATATGGAATCCTGCTATCCGGTGTGTCCTTACTGCTGTCTGCCTTGCGGCGATGACATTCGATATAGGTAGGACTTCGAGGCCGACGTTTGGTCGATTTCGTGTCCACTTTCAGACCGTACCTCGGTCTCTGCTACCCTGGCAATTTGTCCATTCGGGCCTTTCCTACAGAAGCCGCGTTACAAAAATTATTGACGAATCCTGGCCGAGTTGCGCAAGGAGAGCTCCGTTTAGAAACCCGATGGGTCCTCGATGACGAGGACGGTAAATCGTCCGGAAGAAAGTGGGCTCGAATTTATGCCCGTCCGGGTTCACGTAACGCGCCTTTTGCCACGATTTAGCATAAAATTAGCCGGATCGACCAGCTGATCGCCGGCTGGGAGAAGAAACGTGGACGAGGGATTTCTTACCCGGGTTTTCTGCCGCCGATTGACCCCGAGAAAGTCAGGCAAAACTGCGAGGTGACTTGCCTCTTCAGACACGCATTTCCTCCACTGACACCGATCACTCTGCACGCGTGTTTAATTTTTCCTTTTTTTTTTAATCTCGATTCGTTAAGGGTAGTCACTCCCGGGTCCGGGAGTTCGCTCGCTCGGTGCGACTCCCTTTAATATTATTTAATAAATTTCCAATTTTATTCTCGCGCGCACTTTTCATCTTCCCCACGAGGATGCCACGGCAGGACCATTGATTCGTCGCCTCCCCTGGTGGGAATGAATTTATTTCCGGCGGATGGGGAATTTTTTTAATTATTAGGGGGCTTCGGGGAACAGGGTGGAGAGAGTGGAGTCGCGCGGATTGATTGTCCTTTTTATTTCGATGGTTAATTGGTATCGTTTTTCAGGTTCAGGTGGATTTCCTTTGAGATTCGAATATCTCCCCGGGTGGAGGGAACAGCCGGGGAGAGACACTCCTGGAGGGGTCTCGCCGAGTCGAGAGTCGCGGAAGGACTGACCGTCGAGTGCGACCGCTCCGAGCTTGTATACCGTTACCTAACTCCTGGGGACTTCTGAAACCGAAACCGAAACCGAGCTGCTCGTCCTCGAGGTCGTTCTCGAACTACCCGAAGAAATGCCGGCCACTGCGAGAGATTCCTTGAATTTTTTCCATCCGCTTTGCGGAGGCGAATTCGTTACTCTACGCCTTGGCCTGACAACTCCTCCCTCGTCTTCCCAGCCCTACGTAGAAAATCCAGAGTTTCTTGGCCCCTTCGGAGTTCCGGCAGTAACAGTCCCGATGTAACCCGTTATGTCACTCCTGGGAAGGTTTAGGGAGCACATCCGGTAACGGGGACCTCGGCATACTTTTCCTTTGATGTCGGGACCGAGACGTTGCTCCATCGGGCTGCCCGTTGCCTCATCGATCGGAGACGGGCCTGGGACACTAAACTGCACCTTTCGAAAATACTCGCCTATTATTCTCCACCTACCTACATAAATCTATACAAATGTCAGTACATGGGAAATTAATTGCCTCATCGATCGGAGACGGGCCTGGGACGCTAAACTGCAACTTTCAAAAATACTCCCCTATTGTCCTCCACCTACCTACATAAATCTATACAAATGCCAGTACATGGGAAATTAATTTCCCTCCCGGTTGAAAATAATTTTCGACGTACTTTGGATTAATTTCCTCATACGTGGCTAATTCTCTCTTAAATTGAAATTCATTCTCTATGGATTTCTGCAACTCTCCTCGCAGCGATGGCCTCGCGGCTCTTGTGATAGCGTATTAATAATGGGGTTATCGCGACCAGCTGAGCTTCTCTTCTGTTCTTTTTCTTTCCCTGGTGGTCCGTGACGATATGGGCGATCGTTTGAGAGCGTTTTTGGTCCTCGGGTGGTACCGAGTAGCTCCAGGAAACCCGGAGACCCTTGAATAACGGGACGCGTTGAGAGATCCTCCTTTCCTGGTCGAAGGAGGGTCTTCTGTCATCTCGGAGGCATCCGAGACCGACAGGAGATCCAGAAGGGGAATAATAACGAGAGGATCCAGGGACTCTAGGGCGATGCACTCTGAGTCACCGTTCTCTCCGAGCCGGGACTCTCCTTTGATCTTTTGTCGATTCCTGTCCCCCCTGATAAGCTAACATTTCTTTTTAAACACTTGGACACATGGGAATCTAGGAAATCCACCCAGTCGTCGCCTGGGGCAGGAATAAAATTATATCAATCATGATAAATCGCCCAGGAGGACAATCCTCCGTTTAAAGGACTGATTAGATTTCTTCAGGGATTTTCTTTTTTTTTTTAATTGTGAAACCGAGGAGGAATTAATCTAAGAATACTAAACGTCACTCGCACGTGCTACTCGACTCCTGAGAGTGGAAGAAAGGGCCTCGACACGTGAGGGATTTATAAAATCGGTTTTTGGAAATCCACCTACGTGAGGGGACTCGTGAGTTGGGCTCTTCCTTGGGCTTGAAAAACTCCATGTACGGGTTTTAGAAAAATATCCCTTGCTGGGCAGAATATCGGTTGAATTTTAGAGAAATGGAAAAAGGACGGTCGGTGTCCAGGCAACCTCTCGGAGATGTAAGAGAAGGAAGTGCTCGGTTATTATGCTTGGAAACAGTACGTGAAAGAAGCCATCAGCAGGTGTATGAGCAGGCAATAAAGGAGCAACTAACCGGTGAACTTCTTCTTCGGGTCATCTCGGTACCGGCGAGGAAACCTGGGTTTTATTAACTAGAGAGTACTTCCGCGGTCGCAGTTGCGACTATTCGCAGGCTGTTCAGTTTTCCCGGGGACTTTCGATTGCCTTTTCACGCCAGACGTAAGGAATATTTTCCTGGATTAAAAGGATAAGAGGAAAAAAATATACGGAGCTCGTTTCCCCGGATTATTGATGTCGATTGCGTGTCAGGGACTGACAGTCCATCGACACGTGTCCAATTTTTCCAGAACGACTTATAAGTACTCGCCGAGCAGGAAGGAAATTCTCTCGCCTCTCTTTTCCCCGGAAACGCAGGAAATACCCGACAAGGATATGCTCGTTTCCGATTTTTCCATCGGGACCGTGATTGTCCCTCCCCTTCGAGAAAAATGCTAATCAGCACTTCTATCATCAATTCCCTAGCCTGGTTCCTTTAGGAACGCTCGTTATCACATCCCCGGATTTTGGGAAATTATGGAAAATCATTTTCTTGGGTCCGGTGAGAAATGAATTATTCTTTTTTTCTTCCTTTTTTTAACCCATTCTGATTACGTAAATTCAGAGCTAGGTGAGGGTTTCACTTTCGCACCGGTTGGGATCGGCGTCGAGGCGATCACGTCTCGGGATGCTGGGAGCAGCTCTCGCACCTTAGGGAGAGTGAAAGTCGAAAGACTTCGTCTTATAACGGGAGGGAGTATAGCGAGTCCGGTGGAAACGGTCCCCAGGATCGTTCATTACGATCGACCGGTTGCATTACGCAATGCCGAGCGTAATCGGCTCTTCTCGTAGCCGTGGTGCGCGCTCGTGGATGACCGTCGCCAACGATAAATCCCTCCGATAAATCCCCCCGATAAAACGGAGGAAGCTTTCCTGCATTTTATCTGGAAGTGCACTCAAGCTTCCGGGTTCCCCGGGGTGGCGAACGCCTGGACCTTAACTAGGCTCCATAAGAGAGAAACTGAAAGATCAATCGGACATCGATAACGTCCAGGATGGTCTCTAATAATTTTTTTAAATATTTTTTGGTGGCGAACGCCTGGACCTTAACGAGGCTCCATAAGAGAGAAACTGAAATATCAAACGGACATCGATAACGTCCTGGATGGTCTCTAATAATTTTTTTTTTCTATTTTTTTACGCCATTCCTCAGTCTCGAGGAATGAAATGCAGGACTCCTGGAGTTTCCTCGTTCAGTAGGTCGCCTCTCAGATCCTGGAGTCCGGAATGCACGACTCGGGTGAAGGGTAACGTCACGTTTCGATTTTTAATCGAACCTTCCCCGGAATCGTGACGTTGGGCAACTATCGGAATAACCGTGCGCTAATCGTCGCGATTCGCCCTTGTCCCGTTTGAAAATGGCCATGGGCTTGCGCAAGGAGAGATGAGTGCGTGGTGTGCATGAGTTCCCTCTTGGGCAACTATTAGCACGTGGCTGAAATTCGTATAATGGGTTTAATGTAACGAGTCGGTGTCTAATTTAGGTTGTGCGTGGACCAAAGTGCCGAACAGGAGCGTCAGCTCCGGTCCATGCAGCTCGACATGGAGAACCTTCAGCGACAGCTGACATCGGCGAACCTGGACCGAGAAAACGCGATCCAGGAGAACAGGAGACTCCAAGACGACCTGGCGGCGGTGACCTGCGAGGTGAGGAACCTGCAGCGAGAGCTGGAGACCTCGAGGGCCGAGTCCTACGACCTGAAGAGGCAGCTGCAGACCTACGTCGGCGAGGTCCGCCGAGCCGAGGAGCTTATCAACAGGAAGGTACGCCGATAGGGAAGGAAAACAGGGTAAAGGGGACTGATCCTGGCCTCTTCCCCAGGAGAACGAGAGGACCGAGATGCTGAATCACTTCAGGAGCCTCAGCCTGGAAGCCACGGTCCTGGAGAACAATAATCACAGCTTAGAGTCCGAGGCTGCGGAAGCGAGAGGAGCTCTTCAGTCCGCCAGGGACAGAATTATGGACATGGAGAGGCAGCTCGCCGACAGGGATTGCCTAATCAGGGGCTACGAGACCCAGGTATCGACCCTGAAGACGCTCGAGCAGAGAACCTCTGTAGAAGAGGCGGATAATTTATGTGGACGTAGATTGTATACTCCGGAGAGGTCGGATTAAGTTCGGGATTAGCATAGGAAACCAACAAGGAATTAGATCGATATGCCTGCAAGCCTGCACCGAGAGGTGCAGCCTCCTGGGTGCTTCGGGTCTTGATGCCTCGTTTTTTAATCTACAGATTACAGAACTCACGCAAAGCGTGGCCAGCATGGAGACGCAGTTGCGGCAACAATCCGAACAAAGGCAGCGAACGGAGGCGGACTTGAACGCCGTGAGAGATCTCTGCGTCCAGCTGGACCAGCAGAAGGAGAACCTCCTCCAGCAGATGGGCGATAAGGACACCATCAAGGCGCAGGTATGACTGGTCTTGCCTAGATAGAAAGTGGAATGGAGCATCTAAGGGCTCGTTGCATTTTTAGTACGAGGCGGAGCTGGCCAGACTCAAAGTGGAGCACACCATGATCCAGGACCAGATGGGTAGGGACCACGTAACCGTGGAACGGTTGGAGACTCTTCTGGGACAGGCCAGACAGGAGTCCATCAATTGTCAGGCCACCAACCAGGAACTCCAGAGCGAGATGTCCAGGCTGAAGCAAAAGATCTCGGAGCTTCAGGCGCAACTGTAAAATTGAGATTTATTGCGAGCGGTCTTACCTTGGATTGGGATTTCTTCGGTTAAAGGGTCCTCGTGGATTTTCCAGGACCTCGGAGTCGGCGGAATTGAGGAGGTACCAGAATCAGGCTGCGGAGTACAGCAAGCAGATCAACGATCTGCGGAGGCAGGTCACCAACGAGAGATTCGACAGGGCTAGGCTGGAAGAGGAGAATCGAAGGTAACGCGAGATTGGGAGATTTCAATGCCGGGTGATCCTGTCGGAAGCTGTCCAACCTCGATGGATGGCTCGTTAACCTCGCGATTAGAGGTTGTCGGGATTCTTGCTCCTCGTTATTCTCTCTTACGATGCAGACCCTCTCAAGCGTGCTCCCCGAGTAGCTTTTCGTCCTCGCCTTATGCCCGAGGTCCTGGGCAGAGTCCTTCCTCGTCGTCCCGTCCAGATTCTAGGTTCCCTCGCGACTGGAGCACTCCGGTGGGATCCAGGTAGCCTATCCTCCTCGCTGAAAGATCGAATCCGTGAAAAATTGCCCAGAAAATAATCCTCCAAGGCCTGGTCTTTGATATGCCTATCAAGGGTCCTTCATAATTTCGGAAATGAAAAATCGGCCAGGGTTCGGATATTTTCTGCGCGATTTCCTGTACCCTCCAACAGCGTAGTCGCGCGTTTTTCACCGTTTTCATGGCAGATCGAAGCGTTAGAAGAAGCGAGCTAACTGCGGTAATGATTCGAAAACTGCCAGGCAAGCGGACTCGCTGAAGAAGACGTTCCACGCGGTCCAAAAGCCCGGTCGAGACTCCGAGGACCTGCTGTCTCCAGAAAGAGGAACGTCCTCGATCCCCGCCTCCCGATGCAACCGATTCCCCATGAAAATGTCGCCCGTCCTTCCGTATCCATTTCCAACTCCGTCCACAAGGAACGACTCTTGCTGCGAATCTAACAGATCCTTGACTTCACCCTGAAGAGTCCCCTTTGATGCCCACGTCCGTTTTCGTACTCGTCCTTAGCGTACTCGGTGCCTCGTTCTTTTTAGAGACATTTATCCCTCGTCTATTGTAAACCCTTGAGATGGTCTTTTTCCTGTAAAATATAAACTCGCGAGAACAACGAACACCGGGGAGATTCAATTCTAGAAATAAGTATGGAGTTTTAATTGTCTAATTATTTTATCATTTATTAAGACACGGGGTACAGCCGCGGAGGTATCTCCAGGTGTTGTCCGACTCCTCGAGATCTAACTAACGCGGGTCCTTCCGATTTTCTTCTGTTTTCAGGTCGCTCAACTCAACGCCGGACAGTTTTAACGTAGACTTAAATGTAGTGATTTAAGAGAGTAATTTAAAATGGCTCGATTGGTTGATGTAGAGATCCTGAGAGAGGCGAAGAGACCGGCAGCGATCCTGAAGTAAAGAAGTCTCGGAGGACGAAGGACCTCGAGGAGGGAGAATGCCGCAACGCCTGCAAGTGCCAGGACTCCGGCAGGATTCCCAAAATCGGCGGGGGAAAAGACGATGACGTGCCTTGCATTAGTATTATATTGCAGCCGGACGTGCTCGTGAAGTCCTGTCGCAGGGAGGTCCAGGGTGGCCCGAGTGCCTCGGGATTTTATGGACCTCCAGGAGATTCTAAACGTCCTGGGTTTCCTGCAGGGACTGGCACCTTCCACGGTCGAGCGAGCAAAGAAGCTGCCGGGACGAACGCCAAGGGAATTATCGAGGATGCTTCCCCTGATAACGAATCTAGAAAATCGGCAGAAAAGAACTCATCGACCAGTAAGCAAACCGTAAGTCGCAGCCTCGAAGTAGCTCCCCTTGCCAGTGAAATTAATTCTGCTTTGAAGCGCCCCGAGGAGTCGAGGGCCCCCCGAGAAATCGCGGAGACCGTGGAGGTTTCGGCAGAAAGGATGGAAGATGAAAAAAAGTCCTCGGAGCAAAAGAAGGTGAAAGAAAAGCAGGGAAGTGGAGTCAAGGATGCTGGCCTCCTGGTTTTGAATGCATCGGAAGAGACGAGAGCTGACGAGGCCTCTTGTGTCGATGAAGGAGTGCAAGTCACCACGGAGGGAAACTCGATAATTAAAACCGAAAGGAAAGACGCTGCATCGCGAGGAAACTGCCTCTCGGAAAGGATCCACGAGACCATTCGTAAGTTGCAGGTAGATTTGGAGTGCACTTGCTTCAAGTTCCGGAACTACAAGCCACCGGATTCGAAGCACCACTCCAGAGATCTTGTGATACACGAGGGGATCACACCTTCTGGTTGCAGCACCTCGGAGGCACCTGTGGATGGTGGTACACCTGGAAAATTGGATAAATCCATAAATTGTACTAATTCTTTACACCGTAGTGATAATATTAAGGCAGCATCTAATGAGACCTCGACCGATGGATGCTGTCCTGATGACACATTGGATTTGCTGCGGAGAGCCATCGAAGCTCAAGGGGCCCTTCCGGGTGGAACAAGTGGCATTCAGGGGAAGTCTTTGAGGAAAACGGATAACGAGGAATTATTACAAGTGAGTTTCAAGGAGATCAATGGAAGCCAGAACGCTGCGTCTCCACCTGAGAGCATTCGTAGCAGACCGGAGAAGATGACAGTCTGCGACTTCACCAGACCAGAGTTTGTGAAGATGTTGACCGAGATCAAGGAACACACCGAAAACCTGGAGAAGCAATTGGCAGCAATGAACTGCAGCATAAGGAGCAGAAGAGAAGCTCTGAGTTTGGGGAAGGCGAGGATAAGTAGAGGTTCGGTCAAGGGGATGGGGAGTTACTGTTTTCTGCAGTCCAGGGAGCAGAGGTCTGTCGAAGGAAGAGCCAGCTGTGGCACGGCATCGTCACCATCTGTTAATTTTCAAGGTTCGACCCATAGTAGAAGCACTGTGCAAGTGAGTGGCTATTATCCAAGTGATGTTAGAAGGGAGCCAATTGCAGCTTCAACCCCGAAGAGAATTTTTACAAGCTCCGATAAGAAAATTACCCGAACTTCGAGTTGCACTCAGACAGCTTCTTGTTCAAGGATGCCATACAAAAGTGTTAAGATCTCTGAATGGGAGAATACGACAAATCCTAGTAACATCAAAGTAGTGCCAAGAAGTAGCATGAAGTGTTTTGGGCAATCCTCTCGCACCGATGCCCGAAAGAAGTGTCCAACTTCCAGTGCAATGCGAGCTGGATCGAGAAGCAGTTTGAAAAGTTCTGGAACGTGTTTCTGTTTTGATGAGCATACCTCGAGAAATAAAGAAATTCATTCTCATAATGCTTCATCCAGTCAATGCGAAGCCTCTACTTCTCGATCCAGTCCCAACAGATGTTCACTAAGAACGAAAAGCCCAGCACCATTGAAGCGGTTAACAGTTAAGTCTGGTATGTTAGCTGATGTCTGTACTCAATTGTCAATGCCTTGTGTAGACGTTTCTACGTCATATTCTTCAACAAAGTACAGATCGCTACCTGTTTCAAAAGGTCCTTCCCTGTCTGCAAAACCTGGCAAGTTACCGAGTATCATAAGCTCCAGGGTTAAATCATCCAGAAACTCCAGGATCGACCGATCAGTGTCTACGATAGGATATGGACTGCAGCAAACTTGTCATCACAAAACTATTCAAAGAGACTCCTATTCTATGAGGAAAGTAACTCCAATGGCAAGAATTAGAAGAACCCTTCAATCTTCGTGCCTTAGGAGTCCCTCGAGTAATAAAAAATTTAGATTTATTCGAGACACTGGGAGAGTAGTTTGTGCAGTAGACTCCTGTACACAGACATTAATAGTTAAGAAAGTAAAAATATCTCCAGAAAAAATAGGACAGCAGAGATTCCCAAATAAATTAGAATACTCTCAAGCTATGATTCAAACGTGCCCTAGGAATGAGCAGCATTCTCCCTCACGGGTAGCATTAAAAGGTACAAAGACATGCATTTATTCCGTTCCCAATGTAAAACAGAATCTAGCACTTTTCAAATCAAGCCAACAATCAGGTCTCGACTTGCCAAAGGAATTTTATTGTAAGAGTCGAGGGACTCTTTGTTACAAGAATAATTTTAGAAGAAACACCGAAGAAAGAGCCACATCAACAGACAAATCCAAATCGATTAGCCGAGACAAAAGTTTGCAACAAGTAATAACTAAGAATAATTTTTTAAACAACTCTGCTTCCAACATGAACTCCGGAAATAAAGGAACAATCCTCGTCACCGTCGACCTGGATCCTACACCATCCAGTGAAAGTATCAGTAAGAGACACATAGAACCCTAAAACTAAGTCATAAATATTAATTTTATACAAATCTAAATTTATACATTTCCTTTTTCAATCATATTGCAATAAAAACTCTTTTTGCAAACCACTTGGTGCTCGTGAGAACAAATGTCTGATGTAAAGTTGAGTTACGAAGTTCATTTGCATCGAGTAGACATAGGTACTGTTTATTGCAATAGTTTTGCACTTATATAGTTCTACATATGTTTATAAGCATCAGCCCCAATGAATCAATGATCATCATCGAAATGTTTAGGAGCATCTGGATATTGTTTATCGAAGAATTCAATGTACTCTTTCTTGCGCTTCTCACGAAGAGCGAAATACTTAGGGTACATAGCCTTTTCTATAGGATGCCAGTAGTCAAGGATCCAATCCGGTAGTATGACTTCGCGATCATAGGCTATGCCACCAGGAGAATTTGGAAACTGTATCGGCAAGTAGTGCTGGTACTTGAAAAGCTCCTCTTCCCCAGATATTAACATATCCTTAGCCACTCTTATATCTTTTATGTTTGCACTCTTGTCAAAACGGTCTCTGAGTAAGACGGCATGGTATCTAAGTAAAAGAACAGGAAAGTCATACATGTGTATACTTTGTATACTCGGTAAGAATTGAAAGGACAACGTTGGACAAGACTTTCTAACTCCAATTATTCTTCTGTGATTATTTTATCATATACCTGAAGTCGTGTCTTATGGGAAAATGACACCTCAGCATGCGCACTGCTCTTTTATACAGAGAACATACTTTTTGTGAATGACTGCGAATACCAATCGGTATTTGTGCCATCGTTTAATTGTTAAATAATATTTAAATCCTCTCGATATATTAATGCAGCATCTTACAATTTTCGTTCTTCTGAACAAATTACATCACCGGACAGTCGAACCACTCTAAAATTTTAATTTATTTCTGCTGCAACCCTGATTTGGCCCTGTTTCTATGTAAACGAAAATTCACTAGTAATAACTAGACGACTGTAGCAGAAAACGGAACACAGCTTGTAGGTTAAGTTGATGGAGAGAAACAGAGAAAGAACGACATACACGGCAACACCGACAGCATAACCTCACTATCTGTTTTCCCGTGAACAGGCATTCGAAGGTTTTATGCAAAAGATTATGAGAAGCTTTGAGGGTTTATTATTTATTGGAATTAATTTACTTGACGCAACATGTAAACAATGAAAAGTCATTCATTGATCGTTCTCATATTGTTTAGGGCACTTCCTCTTTAAACGATTGTTTTCATTCTCCGCCCAATTCATGAAGAACGCCGTGAAGATGAATGCTGAAGAAATATATTGTTCTTATTTTAAATAGTAATTAGAATTAATACATAAATCATTAGTGTACATACGCGGTGCTACCATGGGCAGATTATATGCCCCTCGTTTGATAATTCCTATTATAGATTCCAAAGCATTCGGCCAAGTCACCTGCTCGTAAGGTGAGAGAGTATACATCAGAATACGACGAATTCGAATTGGTAATTCTCCAAAGCTATGACCCATGTTATCGCCAATTCTCGATAGATCAATTTTATGAAACAAAGCTTTATTAGATTTCAATTGAATGAACGCTGATTTCTGGAGTCTCTTGTTTTTAACAAGAACTCAGCAGTGTTTGCTTGATCATGCACGAAACTTAAACGTACTTAGTGTTTACATGCACACCTTCTAGTAATCAAAACATTTTAGTATTTATAAACTTGCATACATTATAAACCATTTTTTATTATATAACTACTTTGGATACAAACTTATTACTTCTAATCGGTGAATTCTGCAGCACAGTATTGTGGAAAACATTTTTCTACTTCTGGTGGTATTAAAAATTTATCAGGGTTTTGTTCCAGAAGACAACCAAGCACACGTGGTACCGACAGTACCATTCCAGATATAATTAGAGGAAACTTATTTCCTTTAGGTGCCTGATACCCAATAAGCAAACGTTTGCTTAAGAAATCACCATACGTTGAAATATGTCCCACTTCAATGTATTCTCCAGAGAATTGTGACCACATTTCAAAGGAGATACGTAAACTTTCCCACGAGCGCAGTTCTGCAGCCGATCTCTTTACAATTCTGTAATGACTACAAATATTTCTGTATAATTTTTTAACCGTTTGAAGAAGATCTTCAAGTTCTATTTCTGCATCTTCGGCATCTTTGACCATGATGAAAGCGTGTGCTACGGATGACTGACAAATGGTAAACAAACCATTAAGCGGCGTATCTTCAAGAACAGGCTTGTACTCCCTTCCAGTAGCAAAGTGTTTTACTGGAAATAGTGAAGGACGTGATAATTGTTTTGTGTATAAAGCTAGAATAGAAATAAGGGTTGCACTTCCAACTAAATGCATATGATCTGATATTTTAACTGAGTCATCCTGAAGGATAAAAGTATCAGTAGGATTTTCATAATCAAGGCCTGAGCCTTCGACTAAGCGACTGTGACTGAAATCCATTCCTGCCACTCGTGTCATGTCCATTTCTTTAAAGAGTCGACCTGCTAGTTCCAAGACTCCTAATTCAAAGAAAGCTGCATTGTCAAGTAAATAGTATTCTATAGGACTTCTGTAATCTAATAACCCTAAGGACGTTCCAATTTGTACGTGACTTTTTCTATGTTCTCGGGGTATCTCTTGTAAGACTCCAATAATATCCATTATTTTCGATGACTCAGCAGGTGTCCTAGGATCTAACTCATTTGGTAATTTGAAAGCCGGTATTATAGAATTTTCTTCATACTCAAATATAACATCTCTAATATCCTTTAGATCCTTCTTAACAAGTTTCCCCTGTTCTTGAAGCTCGAGTAACTCTTTCTCTTCCTCGGCAGTACGTTTTGCTTTCTGATGCAAATCTTTTGATCGATCTGCTATCTGAACTCTTTTCTCCTCTAAAATCTGTTTCTTTCCAAGGACACATTTATAGGATTCCCAAGCTTCCTTTAATGAGACTACGTCAATGTCCACATTGCGCAACAACATTTCTTTTTTCAACCTATCGAGATCATTAAACCTCTTATCGAAGTCCAATTTTGGTGATAAGAAAGAATAACTTTCATGGCCCTTTTTATCCGGAATAAACAAAGCAGAACCGTACGTCCGTGTCAAACTTAATCTCGATGTCTGTAGAAAATACTGATTCAGTCTCTGACAGCTGCATCTCCCAACAACCCCCAGAATTCGAAAAGCGACAATGTTCATTTTAACAATGTTTAATAATCCACTTGTTTCATTTATCCATTTTAGTGACTTTTGCTGCTGGAGACATGTCCAAATCAGAGTCCAACGGATTAGAATCTTCAATCGGTTGAGTTATAATTTTTCTTTTCCTAGGTTCGACGTAGCTGCCCTTGCCTGCAGCTCTTTCAGACTCCTCGACGCTGTAAGGCTCTAGTTCTAGAGCCTTCAATCTCCTCTTGTGAACCTTTGTAGTAAAATGATCCTGCAGTGCTCGACGATCTATAAAGTATCGCCTAAAGAAAGGATTCTTTTTAATTATTACCAGAGATCTAAAATCTTTCATTGGATAATTTTTTAGAACGTATTCTTACGCGCAATGTAAGCAGTAGTGTTGAGCAGCTCCAGGTCTGTCTAAATCTATTTTCTGATGCAGCAATTTTTTTGCGTTCTCGTCTTTTAAATCTTCATCAATCTGTCAATAGGAAATACAGAAAAGGATAATACAGACTCAAAACCGGGGAAGATAGAAATGAAAAGCCACGGAAACATTCAGAAGTCAAGAAGTGCGCCATGTTGCCCGACCCACGTGGTCAACCGCGCAAGCGAATCGTAAAGGTTAGAATTTCCGCTAACCTCGTCGAGATCCTTGCCTCGTCTTTTAGTCTTCCAACCCTTTTTGAGGTGAGTGTCTCCCCTGTGATACTTCTTCCGTTTATAAACCATAACTGATCCGTCCTGTTAAATTTAATCAAAGGAACCGTGCAAAAACTGACAACCGACATATGACATCCATTGATAGCAGGGTTGGTTAGAAAGATACCCTAGGGAATTTACATCACAAGTTTCATCCCCTAGGTAAATTCCTTGAAAACGAGACTTTAGTTTGCGGTGAGTACTACATGTCATACATGTTCGGTAATCACATTGATCTCATACTTTACTGGTTTTCTACGTTTCATTACTTAATTAATATAACATACGTCGAGAAACTTCGAGTAGCGCGTGAATACGCACCTCTGGTGACAGTCTTATCGGATACGTACAAAAATATACGTTGCCACCACTCACGACGAAAGTCACCCGAAACGGCAAAGCGAACCCTCGTAAAAAATCTTCCAATCTCGCCCGAACGTTTTCCTCAATATAAATAACAGTAACCAGGGCCCAGGATTTTTCAATTCTTATTTATTTCCAAATTATTACGAATAAAATCGCCGGGTCGTAAAAGGGACCGAGGATGACGTCATTGGCTAGCCTGCGGACCATCGGCCATTCCGCGGAGCGCTTTCCGAGCGAAAGGATCAGCGCGGGAGGCGAGGAGAGAAGGTGGCCAACAAACCACGGGGGTTTTTCGTGCCGCGAAGAGCGCGACCTCTCTTTCCCACTCGTGGCAGGGATCGGGCAAATAGAGACGGAGCGAGTCTCTCGGTGGGCAGAGTGGGGGACCCGCATGAGGCAGGCCCACGGGGAGGCCGAGGGTTCCGCCGGTCTCGCGCGTTCGCTGATCCTCCGCGTCCGGCCCCGAGTCTCCCTCGCCGCGTTCGCCGCAGTCGAGACGGCCGTTTCGCGCGGTAAATCGGGGTCGTGTGCTCGCGAGAGGTTAAATTCTCGGAGCGTCTCGGCCGACCCACCGTCGTTCGCGCATAGGGGGGAGCCCAACCTCCCCGTCTGTCTCTCTCCGCGTCCGGGCGCAGACCTAACCTCTCTTGCGAAGTCCGTCAACTCCAGGCGAGTGCGGCTCGGCGGGTCCGGCCTGTCCGGCTCGGTTGGCCGCGGCCGGTCGGTGCGCGGTCGGTTCCGGCGGGCGCCGCGAGATGGCGGCGCCGGCGGCCGGGTCGGGTGGCGCCCCTGGCGTGGAGCTGGGTCGAAATTCAAACATCTGCCGCTGCACGGCCCATCCATTTTGAAAGTAAAAATACTGCATGACCCGGGACTTCTCGCGCGGTGTTTCCTGGCGGTTGAAAAGGCCTGGGCGACGTCTTTGGCGGGCAGCGGTGGCCGCGTAAGATGACGTAGTGGTGGCCGGCTGCGTCTCGGTGCGCGTTGCGCTCGACGGGGGGCGTGAACGGAGTGCGCGTCGCGCGTCCCTCTGGGCCGCGGACGGGAAATAGGTTGGTAGAGAGCGAGGCGCTTCTAGAGGCCGATGGATGCCAGGCCGAGGCTCGGGACGCCATTTTGATATACGGTCGCACGTCAAGAGGCAGAGGTACCTCGCGGCCGCGACCGAGGGTCGGAGTTACGCGCCGTGCCGAGTCGTGCTGCGCGGTCTGCGCTCGGCGGTGCGCCCGCGGTGACGCGTTAAGGTTAACTCGGCCGGAGGTGAGGTTAACCGCGCTCGCCTCGCCTCGCCTCGCCGCGCCGCGCCTCGCGGAGAGTGCCTCTAACCCCGCCGGAAAGAGGAGACCGGAGTGACAGGTGAATCGATCGGACGTGCCCCGAGCGCGACGCGCGACCTCGGCGCCCGGCCGACGAGAGTCCGACCGAGAGACGTCGCCAGGATCCGGAACCGTCGAGGGACGCCCAGCGTCCCGACGACGGGCCCACCGGGACGAGTCCGGCAGGGTCCGCCAGGGTCCAAGAGACGCCACTGGACAGCTGGGAACGTAGCCTGCAGGTACGGCACGGACAGGGCCAGGTCTTCGGAGCTGTCCGAGGACCTTCCCCGAGGGTAAGCCGGGGCACCGAGTCCTCCTACTGAATCGGCGTCGGTTCTCCAGGTGATACGAATCGAGCCTGGAACCTGGCACGAGAAGAACCGGCGTATGGACGTCCCAGAGGTCGAGCGCCACGCAAGAAGGAAACCGGGTTCTCGTGGCATCGAGGAACACGGGCCGATGACTTAACCCTGGATACAGGGAGGAGCAAGGAAAGGCGTGGAAAGTTCCAGAGAAGAAAGTTAGGGACTTTGTGAACTCGTTTCCTGATGTCGGGGATGGAGCGCGACCTTGGGTCGCATCCAAGTCGGAGCCCCAACGTGGAGAGGCGTAAATGTTCTCCCGGAAGCTAAACCCATGCGAGCCTCCTGCCCTGTGCCCTGCGAACTCACAGCCGGAGAGACCCTCGACTAGTGCGCCTTCGCTCGGGCTCTTCGTCTCCCTCTGGCCCGAAACATGGCCAAGATCCTGAACAAGGACCCCGTCACCTACGAGCGGGAACGAGAGACCTTCCTCAAGGAGCTGCACCACTTCCACGAAACCAGGGGGTAAGCATCGTTACCGGGAGAAAGGAACCAAACCCTGGCCATTCGTTCTTAGCTTTTCTTCGTACTCTGCCTCCTTGCGTATTTGTTTTCCCAAAGTCTCCGGCTCAACTCATCCCTGGTTGCCTCGATAAGTTATGCCTGCGATCCCCTGGAGTCGTTAACTCCAGCGGTTCGCAGGCTGACTCCACGGGAGGTAGTTCGACGTCAGGGCGAGAAGGCCCTGCGTTAAAGGAGGATGAAGGAGGAAAAGAGACAAGGGAAGAGTCGAGCCAAAGAGCCGCGACTCGCCTAACCTCGTGGCGATCGCGTGGGAGTCGGAGAGCGCGCTATTTGTTTACACACCTTCGCCGCGCAGGCTTTGAGCTCGCCGAGGACGAGTCCTTGCCCGGAAGCGGCCCTATTCGACCTCTTTGACTTCCCCGGGGTGCACGATAAATTTTATCGGATACGGTTTCCGGGTTCCTACGCTTTTTACGCGCCAGGGAGAAATTACAAGCCCGAGGCCGATAAGCTCCAGCTCGAGTTCGCGTGGAGGTTCCTCGGGTCTCGCCGGATATCCAGGACGACGTTCCTCATAGTCCTGGCGCACGATCCGCGAGAATTGAAAGGATCCTTGTCCCGGTGGCTGATAAGGATTAATCGTTATTAATTTAGCGAACGCTCCACGACTCCTTCCAAGCTCCTCTCTCGTGTAAACCGTGGAAGCGTTTCGTTGGGAAGCTTTTAATAAACAGTCGGATAAATATCGCGCGCCCATACGTCTCCGTTCCCGGTGAGTGGTGGATCGCGGAAAGAGTCGGGTTGCGTTTCGCGCCAAGCGCACGTACCGCGGGTCTCGCTACCCAAACGCTCGGCTCCCTCTGGCTCGTCTAAACACGCGATCGCCTCGATTATTGTTATACCTCCTTCCTCCCCGTCCTCGGGGATAGACTCGCGACCGGCACGGGGAAAACGCACCTCGAGGCTTCGGGGAATCCGTCGTCTCGGATGACCCCCGTCGGCCATTGTTTCGCGCGAGTGCCTTAGATTAAACTCGCCGTGTCGCCTTTACCCCCGGTAAACGTTAAGTACTCGTCCAGGGCGGGATCTCCGGGTCTCGGGTTGTTGAACGAGACTCGCGGATCTCCACGTCGAGAGACCTCCAGGTTTCCTCGATGAGCGCGCGGGTAATCGGGTCGCGTACATTATATAATAGCGATTAATTTCCCATATTGCACGATCGTTACATGGAGAATATCGATATCTTCCAGGACGCCGTTCAGGAAGCCCCCGAAGGTCGGCGGCAAGGAGGTGGACCTCTACCTGCTATACGTACTCGTCACCGCCCATGGAGGATGGATCAAGGTAAGAGGCGACTTTCCGGATACAACGGGAGCGTCTCGAATCCGGCAGGTGGATTTAAAGGGGAGGCGCGACCAGGAGGAACCCCCGCCTTCTACCCTGGGGAAAAAAAAAAAAAAAATCTCATCTAACCAGAGAAACATTTCTTCGAGGAGGATCAAAGGCGACATTTAGCCGATACAGGAAATAATTATCCGACTCGAATGAAATCCTGCGGATCTAATTGCTACCGCGTTTTCTGAAATCGGGTCAACTTATTCGATCTAAATAATTATCCTTTGAATTAAGAGATATGTTTCTTCGGCTCGGTGAATTTCTTGTCCCTCGCGACGACCCCCCGCAGACGCGCTAGTCCCCGGGGGTCATCCCGCCGGAGGCGCCGGGCGCCGACTTCGCGGGGGGCGGGGGCGCCTTGGAGAGGCGTCGGCTAATTAGTCGTCGGTTTTATTTTATTTCTCCCCGCGTCCCGCCTAGTCTTCCCGTCTCTCTCTCCCTCTCTTTCTCTCTCTCTCTTTCGGTCGCAGCCACGATGGGGAAATGCCGAAGCGCGGCGCTCTATCGATCGGCGCTCGTATTTCTCGGCCCGACGGGGGATCCGCGGCTCGCGATACACGGCCGGAACCGCGACGGAGGGCCGACGGTGACGGATGGACCGGCGACCCCCCTCTCGGGGAGCGGGAGCGGCGTCGATCCTCCCGGGTCGACGCGCCGCGGCCGAATGGCCCGTCGACGCCTCCGCGGGCCCTCTCTTATCGGGGTCGCGCGGGCGACCACGTGCTCTCTCTCGCTCTACGCGCCGCGGCGCGACGCCGCCTCCGAGCCCCCGGTCGCCGCTCGGCGATCGAGGGGCGCCGATACCGTAGGGGCAGGGGGGAAGGGGTGACCTCATCGTCACCGCGCGACGCCGCTCGGAGGAGGGGACACGGGTTACTAACCTCTCGGCGAAAACGTACGCGGCGCCCTGGGACGGTGCGCGCGGTCTCTTTCGGAGGTGCCGGAAGGTACTCTCTTCGTGACGTCGCTCGGGGTGGACTCGGGAGACTAACCCCCGGTCACTGTACGTGGTGGATATACGTATTAATGTCCCGTGGCGCGTATTAGACCATGTACATAGGGCCGGATGCATGCCTCGCGACGCCGTCCACGGGGGTCGCGGTTTTTCGGCCGCGGGGGGAAGGGGGGACCAGGAAGTGGCGCAAGGTCAGGGTCGCGCGCGGGGTCGGGGAGGCGGTCGACGCGAAACGGGTGGGGGGTTAGACCAGAAGGCGCCGAGGAGGAGGGGGCAGGAGTAGACGAAGGCTTCCCCTCAACAAGTGCGATCGGGCACGAGGCTCGCGGCCTATATAGCCGAGGAGCGACGCCGGCCGACGCTCAGAACGCGACGACTGCCGCGAGGTACGCCGCGACGTCTCCGCGACCCTCGACCGTCCGGAGATACATCCCGGGACGGACTCGGAGCCGGAGTTTACACCCAGAGCCGAGGGACCCTCGCCTTGGCACGCCTTCGCTTTCCGGCTGTAATTTCGAGCCGCGTCGGGAGCGCCGCGACGCGCCCGGGGGCGAGGGGCCGAGGAGGCGCTCGACATTCGAGTCACGACGCCGGGTCGGGGGGCAGGGGTCCCCGTCGCTCGTCGATCGGTATTCCGAGAGTGGGCCCTACCTCGACACGGGGATATGACTTATCTCCGTTTATTTATTTATTTTTTTTTTATTTATTTATTTATTTCCCTCGCGGTTAATCTTCGGTCCTAACCTCCGGTCGATCGAGAACGAGGCCGGGGAATTGAGAGCCCCTGTTCGTGCGACGAAATTCCCCCGAAGATCGACGGTCTCTCCTCGGCCGATCGCAACCTTCGCGGCTTCTTTCGCCCGGCCCGGCTCCGATCCGGCCTTCGTATCGGGCCCGATCGGTTTTTCTCCGGTTTTCGAACGAGAGCCGGGACCCGCCTCTACCGGGCGACGGGAGTTCCGCGTGATCGCGCCCTCGTCGCCCGGGCGAGAGAGAGGGCCGGAGGGGGACCATTAAGTCCGGCCATTGTGCGGAGTTCGTCGGACCCGAGTCTAGTCGCGTCTCCGTCTGGCAATCGAGGCGGCGCTCGCTCCGTCTCTCTCCCTCTCTCTCTCCGGCCACCCGCATGCCCCGGAGTTCCACGTTTCCGACGATCCACGGCTCCGGACTGGTCCCTGGGAACTGGCCGCCGATTATTCCGCGTCTCGACGGTTAAAATCGTAACGCCGTAATATCGTAATACGGCAATATCGCAATTTCTCATTTTCGCAATATCGCAATTTCGCAATCTCGCAATCTCGAATTTTGGGAGGCTCCTTAGGAAGCTAGGACATGAGCTTTCCCGCCAGGGACGCGTCGATCGCGAAAGTGGAACTCGGTGCCGGCGGACGGTTCCAAGGCCGCCCTCTCGGGGTCGGCGCGCATCGTCGGCCTTGGGGGGCGCCCGGCGACGCCGGCGTCTGGACCGGGTCTGCCGGCGCCGCGCCCCGGAGCCGGCGAATCAGGTGGTCGCGGCCGAGATCGCGCACCCCTCGGCGCCCTGGTTCCCGGCGGAACGGGGACCGGGACGCGCCGGAGTCCCCCCCCCTGGCGGGTCGCCGGTCGATACGGCAACGCCGCGCCGCCGCGAGCCCGGCCAAACCGACGGCCGGGGAGAACCGGCAACGCCGCCACGCGTTGCCGCTCTCTCGCGCGCGTCCCGGCTTAAGGCGCGTTTCACCCGAGACGTACGACGCTCGTTTCTCGGTACGCCGAGCCCTCGGGGACGGAACGACGGCCCCTCGGAGATGACCCCGACGATGGAGGGATTGGGTTTCCGCCCGTCCGTCCGGATTTCGATTTTTGCCCTCCGAGGTCGGGGAGGAACGGCAGACCCCCGGCGAGGCCGAGCCGGGCTTTAGCTCCGCGCCGTAAACCTGGCGCGACAGTCCGAGGAGGCAACGTACGACCTCTCCGTGCGATAAACGCGGATACGCGTGCTCGCGCTCCCCCTCCGCGGGTCAAGCTCCGAAATGATCTCCGATTAATTTGAGACCTCGTATACCCATGTATCCTCCATCCCCTGATTACGAATATGGCGGGGAGTATCGGCGCAATATGTTATCTCAGGGTGAAAATTGGCAGTAACTCCGGAACCGATGGGAGTGGTCCTTGACGGTGGAAAAAAAAAATTTTTTTTTTCAGGACCTCCCGGAAACTGGAAAATGTTAAAAATGATATATCATCCCCCTCCCCTTGCTGACTCGCGGAACGGATGAAATCTCGCGCCGGGATGGTACCAGGGCGAGGAAAGAAAAAAAAAAATTGAGCGGGGCGAAAGGAGCCCAGGCATTCCGGTGCTCCCGGATTTCGTCGATCGGCCGAAGCCGAGCGGAACCGAGCGCGGGCCGGTCGAGCCTCTCTAGAGGGACCGTCGTTACCGGGAACCGATTTCCCCCGAATATATATACATACATATATATATGTATATCACGGTCGCTCGTGGAATACAAGGGGCCCCGTTGTGTCTCCGAGAGGTCCCAGGCTCTTCCTCTGCGGCGCCCTCTTGACGTCTCGTGGTATTCTCGCGATCGTTTTTTTTTTCTTTTCTTTTTTTTTTATTTCGTCGCCCTCGACTCTATCTCTCCCCTAGGTCTTTCACGGTTTATCGTATATTTGCGATAGTTTCTCGTATCGTTCTCCTTATCCGTGCCCGACAGTACGGCGAGGTCGACGAACGACTTCGATCGGTCGAAAATCCCGAATGGCGGGCGATTCGAAAAGCGCGCCGGTCCCCGATGAGTCAAGGTCCGCGCGGCCTTTGTCTCGCGGTGGCGCGGCCCTTATCCCCCCGCGGAGATTCCGCGCGGTTCGCCCGCCGCCCCGTCGTGGATCCGGGAACGAAGGAGGGCGATTAAAGAGCGCGGAAGTGGGTTGCGACCCCTGGAGAAGTTAGGCGGGATCGGGGAAAAATTGCGGAGGGGATTTATGGTTAGGTTAGGTGGACCGAGAGGACGACGCGAGCGAGTTTCGATCGATCGTAGGGAGATATATCGAGGAACCTGGGGAGAGCTGGGGGAAATGTGGAACTCCGCGATCGCGGGGAGACCGGGAGCACCGGCCGTTGGCCGCAGCCTCGCGCCCCTCTCCTCTTTCTCTCTATCTCTTTCTCTGTCTATCCTTCTCTCTTTCTCTCTCCATCCGCATGCAACTCTTCCGCGAGGGGCTCGGTGGCTCTAACCTGTATACGGGGCGCGCGGGCGCGGCGTTGCCGCGTCGATACGCGAGTGCGCGCGCACGGTCGTCGGACGGGTCGCCGCACGCGGGGGCGAGAGAGAGAGAGAGGGAGCGGCGCCGACGAGTCGGCAACGCCGCAGCGGCGCCGTATACCCGCGGGACGGACAGAGCGAGGCGGCGACGCACCGTTACTCGGGTGAGAGAGCGAGAGAGGCTCTCCGTGCGCCGGCGAATTATCGAGTGCCAGGGCGTGTTCGCGGCGATGTTGCCCGACGCCGACGCCGCCGATGGCCGAGACGCTCCTTCGATCTCCCTTCTTGTTCGCCTCCCTTTATTAATGCGTCTTAATTGGCTTTGGCTCCGCCATTTAGCGGGCAATTCGGCGCGAAAGCTCGACTCGCTTTCCCGGGTGCGCGCGCGGGTAGCGCGGGGAAAGGGGCGGGGCTCGCGGGCCGAGGGGTATATAAGGGCGTCGCGCGCGGACCGCCTCGGAGAGCGTGGGCGCCCGCGGGGCAGGGCGGACGCCCGCTGCGCGTTCATGGCCGCGCGCACCTCCGCGGCCGTGTTTGGCGGGTTTTTATCGGGGACTGTCTGGTTATTTTAACCCGACACGCGGAGCCGGCCGGGAGAGCCACTTTGCCCGCTGTTAAAGGCCTCCTTCGGCTTCGCGGAACGCACGCGCTCGAGTGGAGCTGTGCCTCTCTTTCTCCGCCTCCTCGACCTCCCCTCGACGTCTCACTTTTTCCTCCGTCCCTCGCGGTCTTTCTCTCCCTGCCGGACGGAAAACTGCTAATGTGGCCGCTTCTCGAGGTCGTCTTATCGATAAACGGTAATTCGACTCGAGGTAGAGGGAGAGGTCTCGGACGGAGATAAGCTGCCCTCGAAAGGAAAGTCGGGACCGGGCGATCACCCGACCTCTCTTCTTTGTCCTTTGTACTGTGAGAGACAGAGAGCAAAATTATTCTAGATTTTTTTTTTACCCCGTGTCCGAAATCACCGCACGCGGTTTCCTCGGTCGATCGGTTATCGATCTCGACGATCGATGCCGACGATTCTCTGCGATCCGCGGCGTTCCCTTATCCGGACGAGCCGGGGGGAGACGGCGGCTTCGCGGATCTATTCCTGGATCCGTGGCGCCGCGGGTGCGCGCGCACCCGGCCGAAATATAATCCCGCGGCGAGATCGCGCCGGGTTTATCGGCCGGCGGATCGCCGCCGCTCTCGGGCCGAACTCTCTTTCTCTCCGCTCGGGGACCGGTCGGGTCGACCTGTTTCCGGACCGGTCCCGCGTGACGCAGGGCCCTTTGAAATTCGGGCTCCTGTCGCTGTTGCACCTTGACGAAGGACTCCGGGATGCCCCGTTGGACCTGATCGCGCGCCGTCAATTTACCGCGTTACATCGAATTATCTCGGTACATAGAATATCACGTAACGTCAAATTATCGCCTTAAGTCGAATCATCTCGCTACGTCGAATCGTCCGCGGTATATCGAATGATCGCGCCACGTCGAGTAGTCGCGCTTCTCCCCGCGTCTTCGCGCCCGTCCGTCCGTACCGCGGGCGCATGCGCGAGGCCGCGCGTGCGAGGGCCGTCCACGCGTGGAGGCGCGTCCACGTGCTCGCCGCTCCGGCCGGCGCCTCCGCGGGAGCACGTGGCGGCTGTCAAAAACCTCCCGGCGCCACGTGGTCTCGCGCGATCGCGACGGGGAGGGGGGGGCGTCGCGACGGGTCGATCGACGCACTCTGTCGCGATCCGCGGCCGATCTCGGGTCGCCGCGGCCGCCCTGACGCGCGTCCCTGCCGCCCCCTCCCTTCTGACATCTCTATCTTCCCCTTCCCTCCGCGCCCCTCTTCGCTATGCATCGCGAGACCGGCACGACGGCCGACCCCTCCCTCCCTACGTCTCTCTTCCGCGCCCTCGCGTACACGAGACTCCGGGCTCATTCAGCGACTCGCAGCCAGTCGGTCACCGACGGCGGCGCCGGCCGATCAGCTGATCTCTCTCTCTCTCTCTCTCCTCGACGGCAGACTGCGCGACGCCAACCCTCTCGGCTCTCTCTCCCCCCACCCCGCGGTCGAGCCCACGGACGATCAGCTGACTGCGAGCCGTCGGACGCGCCGTGGGGCCCTCGGACCACGTGGCCCGACCGGGCGCGCTCATGCGCCGGGAACTCCCTCCCTGGGGAGCCGACCTCCCCCTGGAGGGGAAAAAAAAATTCAGGCACCGATAATTAACGTCGACAGGGGTTGTGGAGGCCTTTTGAAGGATTTCCTCGAGAGCGGGGAATTTTTGTACGGAGAGCTGCGGCAGAAACTCCCGCGAGGAAAGGTAGGGGCGATAATTGAACCTCCAGACAATGGGAGGCGGTGATTACGGAGGAAACTGTACGTGACGCGGGAATTACCCGGAGCGGAACGTCGATCGCCGGTATGGGAAGCTGTCGACCGGGTTTCGGGGCGTTTATTCACTCCTGACGCGGAAGCGATGCGTTTTTTCGGGCGAGGTTGCGTCTAACCTAACCTCTATTCGAGCCTGCCGAAAGCGGGCCGATACGAGTGTCTCGTCGCTCCGGCGATTCCCTTTTGAGCCGCGGCTTGACGCGCCGAATGGAGTGGGGGGAGAGCGACGGTGCATCCGCACGGCGAGGGGAGAGGGACCGTGACCTGCCTCAACGAGCACGTGACACCGAAGACCGGTACCTTCTAACTCGTATCGACCACGTGCCCGGGAGTCGCGGGCGCGCGCGCCCACGAGGACGCCCAATCAGGGGACGAGCTCCGTCCGACCCCACGAGGAACGGTCGCGTATCTCCCCGCGATGATAAGAAGGTGTACCTGACGATACATCTGTTTCCCTAATTTCGATGACGGCGGGTGGATGAACTTTTGGTTCTACCGGAAAGGGGGAAGAAGGAATATGTGGATCGTTTAGGGAAAACACATATGGATGATGTGGGAAAATGGAAAACGCGGACAATGAGAGAGATCGAGGTCGATGCCGGGAACGATTTCCCGTGTTAACGGATGCGAGGTCGAGGAGACGGGGCCTTTCTCGATTTTTTTTTTTCCTTTTTTCTTTTCGCGCATCCTCTTGTACTTTCTAGCGCGCGTGGCGAACGTTCCGGCGGGATCCGCCGGGTGGCGCCACCGGGCGCGCTCTCGCGTGCGTCGCCGCGCCGAGAATAGAGAGGGCACCGACCCGACATCCTCGAGCGCCGATTCGGCGCCCCAGGTCGGGGGGGGCCCTTCGAGGTGGCCGCCGACACGTATATTTAGCCCGCGCCCGAACGGGGACCGCTGCTCGTGGGCGTAGCGAAGCGGAGTCTCTCCCTCTTTCTCCGCGATTAATTTTCGCCCGCGATTCTCCTCCCCGCTCCTTCCGGCCGGAGGGAAACGGACGCTCGGTTTATTCGACGTTACCCGAGCGAGCCGGGAGGCGGGCCGCGAAAAAAAAAAAAAAACCGGGACCCGGGAGGCCCGTTGGAAATACCGAGACCCCCTCCTCGAATCGCTCGGCCAGGTTCACCTATCGAATTAACGGGGTCTATCTCGATTTCAGGTAAACTCGAGGAACGAGTGGACGATCCTCTGCGAGCAATTCCACCTGCCGAAGGACTGCGTCAACAGCGGGGTCGGCCTCAAGCAGATCTACCTCCGGTGAGTGTCGCGGTTCGGTCGCCCTTAACCCCTTAACTTGTGCGCCCGAGTTAATTCGAGCGCGCTAAACAGGCCAAACTGTGCACCCTCGAATATAGTCGAGAATTTTATTTTTTTTTCCCAAGACAGTGTTCTAGAATTTTTTTTAGATTAAAAAAAATTGATTTTTTTTTGCCCGGTTTTTTTTCTAGAAATCTGTGCGTTAAGGGGTTAACCTCGAATCGCCCGACTTTCGCGTCGCTGTCGTGGATCTAGACCGTCTCGAGTCTTGGTTGTATGTAAAAAGAGAGGGGTTATCCATTACCCTTGTCTTCTTATTTTTATAATGTGGGGTTAATCATAAAAATGTGACGGTTTGAGTTCTCGAGATTACGCCGGGAGAGGTCGGGCGGTGAGAGCGTTCTCGACCGCGGCGGCGGCGGAGGACCACGTGGTCTTCTCTCGCGGCCCTCGGAGCGTGCACGCGCGTCTCGACGCGCGCGGACGTACGGACGTCGGGCGAGGCATCATCCCCTCCATCGGGCGTCGTTCCTACGGTTCCTCTACCTTGGCGTTACGCGGGAGCGCCCGGGCGCCCGTTCATTCATGCCGCCGCCGCCGTCGCATTCATGCACCGGCGTCGCGACGACTCGCCACGTGCCGGACCGGCCGCTTAACCGTGAATGGCGCGCCCACGCGTCGCCTCTTCTAGTCCGTCCCTCAACCTCCGCTTCCGTTTCAGGTACCTGGACAGGTACGAGAAGGTCCACTACCTCGGCGAGGACGGCCAGCAGGCCGACGACGACGACGAGGACTCGCGACACCGCAAGTGGTCCGCCAGGGCTCTCCACTCGGTCCCGCTCTCCTACAACCACCACCAGCACAACATCGCCGGTAATGCCGCACCCTGGATCGCCGTCGTCCCGTTATTCGTCTCGTCGTCCAACCCCTAGCTTAACTTTCCCCACGTCCGACGAGGACTTGGGGACCGATCGATCCACGGGGGCGACCTGGTGGCGGATCGCCGGACCCCTGCCCCGGGGAATTTCACGCGTCGCCGGCTCGACCGGCGGGAACCGTGACGCGCCTACTCTCCTGACTTCACGGAGCCTAGAGAAATTCCGCCGTGCGGTTAATGTTCACGGAAAGTTTTGGAAAAAACGTCCAGAAAAATCCGCCGTTAGCGGCTCTAGGGATTAATTTTATTTTCCTGTATGGTTTTCACGGTGGAAAGGCGCCGCGGCGCCTGGACGCCACCGAGAGGCCGATGCGGAAGGCACGGCTCGATACGCCCCGCGGGCCGGCGGGCGGGCATTTCCGCCCGGCGGGATTTTATTCGGTGCGCCGCTCGCCTTTCCCCGCCCGACGTGAATGGCCCGTTCCCGGTTTACCGGCCACCCGGAAACTCGGTGCCGCCCACCGGGCGGAATAATTCGGCCGCGAGGGAAAATTCAACGCGTGCATATCGATTGTACTCGGTGCGCCACCCCTGTCGATTGTCGAAACGGGTCCCTCCACCCCTTCCTCCTAGGTCGTTAGGTATATGTATCTCTCTCTCGGTCTCGCTCGCGCGTCACATCGCCCCGGCGACTATCGACGCGCTCTCGGCCGTGCATAACACCGATATGGCGCGCGGGAATAATTTAATGGGCAATAATCATGACGCGGTGCACGGGCCGCATAAACCACCGCCGCGGGGGCGGCGTGGTCTATACTGGCGACGCATGCGCCCCGCGCCTCCACCCGGGGCGGGAATCTCGTCGGCTTTATTCCCTCCCAGTCTTTATTAATTCCTTTTTATATTTATCTCTCGAGAACGGGGACGAGGAAGACCTAGCGATGGTCTGGGGGACGGTTTATCTCGTTTTAACGCGTCGACGAGGAGATTCTCGCTCTTGGGGATTTCATACCGAGGAGAGCGAATTTGGGCGAGGACGATCGCGAGATGAACACGTGGTGGGGAGAGGTCGGAGCGATATTCGCGGGGTCCCGCGATTCCGGATAACGATCGCCGTATGGAGACGAGGTCGAGCTTGGGAGCGCGGCTGTGCGCACTCGCCGGGAGGGAGGAAGAGGGGGCGAGCCCGGAGTACGCGCGCGCGACGGAGAGGGAGAGAGCTGCGGGTGGACAATCAATAAGCGGCGACGCTCGGAGATAGGGGTGGCCGCGCTCGGCCGGTTCCGGAACGACCGCGCGACGCCCTTCCACCTTACCGGAGTCGATGGACTCACGGTTGAGGATTTCATTTCCAACGAGGTCGATCCTCGAGCCTCCCGGAACTTCGAGAACCCCGCTCGAAGAATATCGGACGATCTGCCCGGTGATATTCTTTTATTTTTTTTTTTTTTTTACCGCGGAAACGGGTGCCGCCAGCTCCCAATGGGGTTTGGAACGATGTCCAGCTGTTCCTGGAGTACCTTCCAGGATTTTTTTCGGAGGGTACTGAACGGGCTGTAGATTCGCCCATGAGCGAATCTACATCCCGTGGTATCCCCATAAGCCCTGAGAGGAGGATCTTTTCGACGTTGTGGATTTTTACATTTTTTTAGGTTGATTGCGTCGATCGCGGGTGCCAATCAGGGTGGGCGGGGGTCGCGGATGTTCGGAGGCCGGAACCGGAAGCCGCGGAAAGGACGGGATCGATCGGTCGCGGGTGCGCGACCGTGAGAGGGTACGAGGCTCCCGCGGGTCGATAGGCGACGTTTACGGCATCTCCGGAGGGCCCGGTTTGGGATTTTACTACCGGGCTCGTCCCACTCCCTATTATCTATTTAAAGAGTAATCCGACTTGTTGAGATATACCCCAAGTGACGAGGGGAAAAAAAAGTAAAAAATCGGAAATCATCACAGCCCCCTTGACTTTTCTCCTTGTGATGGGAAATTAACCTCAAACTCGTGAAACACCTCCGTGAGGAAAATGTCTTCCATGGTTTATCGGATGGAGATCGAGTTTTCGCGGGAAAAAATTGTCGAGCGCGTCGACATCAGGGGTCGCTAGCTGCCGCGGCGCTTGGCGCCTCCTCGTAGAGAGCTACGGCAACCTACGGCAACCTACTTACGGTGGGGAGAGATCCCGGCCGGGCCGGCAGCGCTCCGTCCCTTTCCCTCCGGCGCGCCGGGCGCTCGGACCTCTCTGTCGCGCCGCGATCCCGGCGCGATCGCTCCCGATCGCCCGGCCGCAGTCCCGCTCCGACCTGCACGCGGTGCAGGTCGCGCGGGGCGAGACGGCGCGCGCCGCCGCGACCTGCCCCAACGTGCCGGCGTCGCGACGCGCGCGCCGCAACTCCGCTATGGATCGCTACGACATGCCGCGCTTTTCTCTTTTAGACCCAGGGACCCACGCGATAATTCTCGAAAGGATTCTTGTCCGTGCCGTAGTTTTATGCGAAGGTCCACGTCATGACCATGTCCTTCTTTTCAGAATCATCGTTACCATGGTCGTGTCCTTTCTTTTTTCCAGAATCCCTGCGCGAGTACAACGGACTCTCGGCTAACCTCTACAAGCCGTCTAACTACGACAAGCTCGCGCTTTCTTTGCTGTCGCCGCTCCCGAACGAGCAGGACTTTGCGATCAACGTCTGCACCCTCCTCTCGAACGAGGGTCGTCACACCCTTCGCCTGGACAAGTATCCCCGGCTGGTGAACATCCTCCTGGCGCACGCCGGGGTCTTCGACTCCCCGGGGACCAGGCAGCTCTTCATCGAGGTCTACTCCCGGGTGCGCAACTACTCGATCAACTCGTTCTGGTGCGACGTTATCGACGCCCAGGACGTCCTGGATCTGACCGACGAGAGGACCTTCGTGAAGAAGCCCCCGACGATCCTGCGCACCTTCTCCAGGAGGAAGACCTTGGAAAAGGAGAGGCAGTCCAGGGCCCAGGCCAGGACGGAGGGCGAGGACTGCGCACCGCTACCCATGGACGTCGACGGGGTAAGGGAGGACTCTGTTACGACCCTCCGGGTCGACCTCTCCCCTTGGCTCGAGGACCTCGATTGATCTCTGCTTTTTCGCCCCCTTCTTTTTTTTTTCCCCCGCCGATCTAAGGTCATCCCGGACTGTCCCCGGCTGGAGGCCGCCTCGTCGCCGCTCCCAGAGGACCGGTTCAAGGACCTCAACCAGAACTCGATCAAGTTCGAGGACGAAGACAAGGACTTGTTCTGTGTTGGACGGACGTTGGGCACGCAGGATCCGTACGGGCAGCGTGTCCTACAGATCGCCTCGATATTGCGGAACTTGAGTTTCTGCCCGGAAAACGCGGCGGTTCTGGGACGTAATCGGTGTTTCTTGAGATTCGTATTGTTGTGCGTGAGGGCCCGGTGGAGCAATCTCCACCAGCTGGGCTTCGACCTCCTCGGGAACGTCGCCGGGGAGATCATTCTCAAGGAGGCCGGCGACCGGATCACCGACGTCGTCCTGACGGCGGTGGCCAGGGGCATCGACTCCCAGGACAGGTTCATCGTCATCTCCTGCCTGGAGGTCCTCAACAAGGTCAGCCAGCAGGACAACAACGAGGAGGTCGTCACCTTCGGCCTCGACGACTGCGTATACGAGATCATATGCAGGTTCGCCCAGTCGTTAACAATAAATTAATACGTAGAGTATTTTAAATAAATTAATACGGGTTGAAAAAGAAATTAGCACTACGTGCAATTACGGGTACTGTATCGTTACGTCGCTTGAATGTTGCGAAGAAAATATTGCGGAAAGGAAATGGAAAAATCGCGGGTAAAGGTTACGTCGTTCCTCCAGGTTTCTGGCGCTTAGCGACATCGCCCTGCTGGTGTACACCCTGGAGTGCCTGTACGCCCTGACCTCGTTGGGCGAGAGGCCGTGCACGAGCGTCGCGCGGGTACGCGGAGCCATCGACACGCTGGTCGCCCTGGTCACGGTGGAGGCACAGAGCTACGGGCCGAAGGCCTGCATCCTGATGCGCGTCGTCGAGACGGTGTCGACGATAAGCGTGCCGACGAGCACGGCGGCGACTCCGGCGGCTGCCGGGGCGCCGGGCGCCGGCCCCGTCGCGGCGGGGACGCCGGGTGCCGCGGTCGCGGCCGCCCCGGCGACGCCCGCGACGCCCGCCCCGCACGCGGCCCACGCGACTCCGGCCACGCACGCGACGCACGCCGCCTCCGTCCCGACCACGCCGACCACCGCGACGCCGACGCCTGCCCCCTCCCCCGTGAGCCCGGCCACTTCGAGGCCGACCACCCCGGCCACCCCCGTCAAAGCCTCCGCCGCTCAAAGTAACCAAGCATATATTAATAATTTCATGTTATCATATTTTAATAATTTCACGTTTTCATATTTTTTTAATAATTTCACGTTTTCATATTTTTTAATAATTTCACGTTTTCATATTTTTTAATAATTTCACGTTTTCGTATTTTTTAATAATTTCACGTTTTCATATTTTTTAATAATTTCATGTTTTCATATTTTAATATTTTAACATATTGTAATATTTTTCTACTAACCATTTGAATGCACCGCGCGGCGTGCATCCCGAGTATGACCGCGTAACCCGAGCTCTCGCCCTACAGAAGCCCTGGAGGCGGCCAACTCGATCCAGCAGCAGCACGCCCACCAGCAGATCATCCAGGAGAACGAGCAGTTCGCCCTGGGCTGGCTGAGGGCAACGTTCGAGCTGGCCCCGGGAGTGCGCATCGAGCAGGAGGAGCTCTACAAGAAGTACCTCGGCTGCTGCACCAAGATCGGCAGGCGGGGCGTCATCGCGCCGCCTCACTTCCCGAGATGCGTCAGGTGAGGAGAGGAGGTTCCTCGCGCCGATCGTTAGGTACCTAGGACGGGGTTTAACCTCGACGGAACGACGCCTGTCCCCAGGTCCGTGTTCGGCGGCACGGTCGGGCCCAACCCGCTGAAGGGCGAGACCACGGGCTCCCAGTACTACGAGGGCATCCGGGTGCGGTCGGTGCCGGGCCCCGTGACGTATCCGGGGCAGACCGCAGCGGGGACCAACGCCGCCCCCGTCCCCGGGCTCAACGCAACTCCAGTAAAGGTGCTTCCCGTTCAACAGCGTACCGCCAAGACCATAAGTCCCGCCCCCGATAACGGCACGGCTCTAGATAGCCCCGCGACCGGACCCCCCAGGGCTCCGGCTCCCGCCTCCCCCATCCTCAAGGCCCAGTTGTCCGCCCCGCCAAAACCACCCTCCGGTTCTCCGAATCAACCCCAGAGTCTACCCCAGAGTCCAGTGACCAAGGTTGACTCGAAAAGTCAGGTGGGTCCGAGTCCTACTTCTCTCTACGTCGTACTCTCTTCTTCGCTCGTCTCTCTACGTGCCATCTGTATACGTGCGAAATCTCTCCTTCTCTCTGTCTCTGACTTCGCCTCGATCGACGCTCCTTGAATCTCGAGTCTGGAGGGACCTCTTCCTTTTCTTTATCTTTTTCTTTTCTCCCTCCTTTCCTCGTAGAAGAGCCTCGTCGCTCGAGGGATCCGACGCTTTCCTATTGCTGGCCGAGTTTACCCGGAGCCGATGCCGTTGGTACCCGCCAGGGCTCTCGATCTCTTCCTCGGGCCCTCTTCGTGGTTTCCAATCGCGTCGACTCCGGAGACGGCCCGGTTGAAGACCGCGCCTCCTTGTAAAGTGGATCGCGCTTCCCTTTCTGCAAACCGAGCATGCCTTGACCCATATCCGCGGCTCCGGCTGCGGGGGTGCCTCCTGGTCATCCCGGAAACCCGTAGGGTCGCTCCTCTCGGAGTCGCCAAAGTAATCGCTGCTTCCTCCTTAGACTAGACCGTAACGACTCGCCGTGCATCCCGGTTTCCCCTGGTGTTGGGTTCTCCTAGAGACCGCGAAATGGGTATCCGGTATGTCTCGTGCACCTGTCTCGATGGACCGAGAATGGCGTTGAAAGGCGACCTAGAGGGAACTCTTCGTCGCCTCGGTGGGATTGAATTAAATTCTTCGTTCATCTATTTCTCGTTCTCCCTCGATCGAGACCCTCGGGCACCGCTCGCTCTGGCCTAGGGTATCTCGTTACCTAGTGTTACCTAGTGTTACCCCATACTCGGTAGAGTGTTTGAGCGTCTTTGTCATTGATGTGGACCAGGTGTCAGTGTCGCACCCCCACCTGAGCCAGGCACTGCTGGCGAGCGGGTCGCAGCAGCAACAGGCGCAGCAGCAACACCTGCAGCAGCAGGCCATCCAGGTAGTGGTCAAGGAGGACCCTAGAAGCGGTGCCACGTCCAGTTCCATTATTAAAAGCCTATTGGCTACCAAGGTAACAGTCAGCGGCGACTGCATGCCCAGTGCCGCTGCCACGTGTGTGTCTGCCCCCTCTGCCTGCGTAACAAACACTACTGCTAGCATCGCATCCAGCATCAGTGCCAACCAGCTAACAACCACCAACCAGGTACCGTTGCAGCGTCGTAGCGTAGCGCCCAGGGTGGACGAGCCACCCGGAGGTCCTCGCGAAAGGACAACCCGAACCCGGGGTTTAATCCCCTGATTTAAATTCACTCCTCGGTCAACGGCAAGGAGGCCTCCACGTGGCGCGTTGACCCTGGACAGGTGTAAGACTCGGAGAGAAGACGGGCCGTCGGTCCCCAGGGTGGTGTAGTCATTCTCAGGGGAGGATCTTGTCCGGCGTGCCGCGGTATAACCTCCCCGGGATGTCGCGTTGAATTTCAATCCAGCCCCTTTCCACTTGAGAGTCGATGACCTAACATTGTAAAGAGTTGTCGAATTAACAGAGTGACTCCTGACAGTGGAGGCACGAGTCACCGTTAACAGTGTGTGAATACTAACACGGCATGGTTTTCACGTCGATTTTCGCCAGTCGGTCGGATGGCGAGTAGTAGAGTGCATTTTGATGAGTACTCCTGGGACTCCACGTGGTGACTTAAGGAGTCCTTGGATAGAGGAAGAGAATACGTTGTGGAGAGTCGAAGGGTCTGGGGAGTGGAAGTGACGATTCGATTGTCTTTCCCGTCTACAGGTCGCCCAGAGGCAGCAGCAACAGAGGCTACTGCAGCAGCAACTCTCGGGGGTCGTCCAGCCTACGGCGCCCTCGGCGACTCCTGCGGCGACTCCACCCGCTGCGACCCCGAAGGTTCCCGTTAACTCGAAGCAAAAGCCAGCTATCGGGCCTATTCCTGCCAAAAAGATACAAAGACTCAACGGGGCTAAGGTCATCGTGACTAATAACTGTGACAAGGTGGGGTGGTCGTCGCAATTTTTTCCCTATTTTATTTAAACGGATTTACTCTTTGTTATTCGATATTTAGAGGTATTTCATTTACACCGTTGTTACATTTTCAGACTGAGGTAAGCGACAACGAGAACGCGAGCCAAGGGCCGACGACGACGGTCGCGAGCAGCGTGAACGAGAACCACGTGACGACGACGGGGAAGGTGTGCCGACCTCCTCCTCTGGCCCCGCTTCCTGGAGGGAACAAGGTGAACCAGCGAACTATCTGCACCCCCATCGCCGAGGACTCGGACTCGACGAACAACTCCTTGGCGTCCAGTAGCGGGATAGGAGGCAGCAGGGACTGTTCCGGGGTCGGGGCCGAGGAGGAGAACTCCCTGACGAGCTTCGAGGGGATCCTGTTGAACGGGGCGCCGAGCAACCTGGACATCGACGCTCAGGAGGATGGCTCCTCGAAGGACTCTTCGGGACTGGGCACGAAGGACAAGCCCCTACAGAACCTGATGCTGGCCGACCTGCTCGAGAGGAAGGTCGAGAAGGAGCCGATAATGAACGGCGTCCTGGGGAAAAATTCGATCAACGAGAAGGGCATCGACCTCGTCAAGAACCACATCGAGAAGGTGCTAAAGGAGGCCGCACCGGAGGCGAAGGTGAAGCCCGAGGTCGAGGACAATAACGGGCTCGCGCGGACGGAGGTTTCCGAGGACGCGTTGATCGAGCCTCCCTCGAGAGGGATCAAGCGATCCGGGAGCGAGACCGAGGTCCTGGAGACGAAGAAGCCGAAGTATTCGAACGGAACCTCCTCACCCGATCCTGCGATGGACCCTGCGGCGGTCGAGTCCACCCTGTCGAGCGTCAAGTCGGAGGAGCAGGACGACGATAAGGACGGCGAGAAGGCGACGGTGTCTTCCACCGCGGCTAATCTCTACGCCGCCCTGGCAGCGGACTGTATAGAGGACGAGACGGATTTCGAGGAGCAGGTGGGGGTCAAGGAGGAAGCCGTGACGGTGAAAGAGGAGCCCCAGGTCCCGGCGACCCAGCTGGAGCAGCAGCAACGCCAACCGAGTCCGCCGAATCAGCAGACTCAGCTCCAACAGCAGCAGCAGCAGCAGATACAGCAACAGCAGATGCAGCAGCAGCAGCAACAGCAGCTCCAACTCCACCAGCAGCAGCAACAACAGCAACAGCAGCAGCTCATCGTTGCCGGGCCGAGGCAGATCGTGGTGCAGCAGACGATCCAGCCGAACAACCAGGTGATCATCCCCGCCGCCACGATGAAGGCGCGACAGGCTCAGGCGCAGCCTCAAGTCCTTCTGCAGCAGAGTCCCGGAGGCCAGCTGCAGTACGTCGTTTCCGGAGGTGTGCCCGGTCAGAATTACGTCCTGGCCCAGCCGCAGACCGCCCTGGTCCAGGGCCAAGCCCAGACCGTCCTGGTCGCGCAGACCACCCAGCAGCAGGGCACCGGCGCTAAGACCATCATCATCCTCCAGCCTCAGGCGGCACCTCAGCCCTCAGCGGCCCAGAAGGTTGTCGCCGTCACCCCACAGGGCCAGCAGGTCGTCGTCACCCAGGTGCCACGGCCGGTTTTACAGAGCCCTGCCCTGGGGAATATCCCGCCCCCGCTGGTCCCCACCTCGGCGACCCTGCCGCAGACCTCCATCATCGTGAACAGCTCCGTCGCTCAGAGCTCCCCCAATACCGTCACCGTGGCCAACCCCGCGATCGCCCAGCAGGTCGCCGTCACGACCAGCATGCCACCCAGGGTGGTCACCCCGACCCCGGCCTCGACGCCGCCCCCGACTCGACCTACGACCCCGCACCAGGCCGCGGCTACTCACGGCCTCGCCGTCAAGCAGCCTGTCAAAATCGTCAAGACAGTCAACTCCGCCACCTCCATGGAGACCGAGGCCAAGCCTTCTACCAGCCAGGTCGCCGAGACCAAGACCATCACCATCAAGATCGACCCCAATGCCTTCCTCTGCGAGTGGAGAGGGTGTCTCAGGTGAGGATCGCCGGGTCGACGCAAGCTTATCTCTGGTCCTAGGGATTGGTATTCACCCTTTTCGTCTCTCTTTCTATTTCTTTTTTTTTTTTTTTACAGGCAATTTAAAACCGCCCATGAAGTGTACCTTCACGTATGCGAGGCTCATTGTCCAACCAGTGGCGAGGAGATCCTCTGCCTCTGGGCTAGCTGCGATGGACTGAAGAGGCGCAGGTTCTCCCTGATGACGCACCTGTACGACAGGCACTGCAACTCGGAGGTGAGTTCTCGAAGATGGTTTTTTTTTTTATTTTCGAAGGGGAGAGACTAACGGGGCGCGGCTCGTGGTTTGATCCTCAGGTGATGTCGATGAGAAGGAAACAACTGACCGTCACGGGGAAGACGGAGATCTCGACGACGACCCCTCCCCCGCCACACCATCCAGGATACGCCCCGAATGCGGCTTTCCATGCCATCAAGAGGCATGCCCTTGAGTTTGTCAATCCCAAGGAATTAATGGTAATGGTTTACTGATTCCTCCAGGTACCACCAATCGGTCTAATGACAGTTAATCTTGATGAGTTCCAACTTGATGCGCTCCTCCTAAAACTAGAGTACGGGGAAGGTCTCTCAGGGTTCTCTCGTCCTTGTAGCTCTCCTAGAAAGGGTTAATGGCTAATCTACAGGCACCACCACCTCCCCCCCTTGTACTGGAAATTAATTTGAATACCTGCGAGGCTCGTGCTGCGTTTTTGTTTTTTCGAGCCCTCTTTTATGCCGAACCGTTTAACTGAATCTCTCTCTCTCTTGTTTCTCATATTGGCGAAGCAGCAAAGGCCGTCCAAGCCCGCTGCAGCCATCTCGAGCTCCTCCTCTCCCAGACCTGGGCAAAATCCTCCGCCGGAACAGGTAAAGATGCGTTCAGAATATTCCGAGAGTCTGTCCGGAACGGAGAATTAGACGGGAAGAGTTAACGAAGAAGAGAAAAGAACGTATAAGAGATGAAACAGACTCCTCGTCTCACAGCCACGGCCATTGTGCGCTGCGCTCTCGCCTTTTTTTTTTTCTGTTTTGCTTTCGTTGTCCTTGTTATTTTTTTTTTCTCGCACCGCATCTACCTGCTCTCTCTTTCTCTCTCCGTCTTTCCATCCCCCTTATCTGTCCCGTTCATTCGCTCCAAGATACACCCTGGCATGAATTTCACTTGGTTCTCCCACATTTTCTAGCCGGTCACGTCCCCGATCGTGCGTTTTCATTTCGAGGCGATTTTACCTAGGCGGCTGCTTTATTCGCTGGGCTCGCTTCTCTTCTTTTTTTTTCTCTCTCTCTTTCTCTTTGTTCCCTTTTTGTATCGAAGTTCACGAAGAAGCGGAAATGACGAGTGTAAGTGGCGAGTATGTGTTTGTACTTTCGTGTACCGTGGAGAGCGCTAAGTGCGATTCCAT
This sequence comes from Orussus abietinus, assembly GCF_000612105.2. Taxonomy (NCBI): domain Eukaryota; kingdom Metazoa; phylum Arthropoda; class Insecta; order Hymenoptera; family Orussidae; genus Orussus; species Orussus abietinus. Next base: position 1,305,522 of record NW_019395997.1, read on the forward strand.
GTCGCTGTTTTTCTCTCTCTCTCTCTCTCTCTTTTCTTTTTTTTTTTTTAATGTGTGTGGATACTTTCCACCCCGATCGCGCAAATGCTTGGATTGTCGCCTCGGGGATGTCTTTTGTTCCATTTTGTCGTTTGGCATGTTGACGTAACTAACGTTGCACTGAGGCGTCGTGGGGATTTTAATCCGGAGCGGGCGTTATGATTTCTTTCGGTTTAATCTCCGTTTAGTCGTCCATTCGACCTCGCGAGGGTGCAGCGAAAATCCGAATGGTTAACTCTACGTTTTGTGATCGAGGTCTTTCACGGATTAACTTAATCCATGCTTGTCATTGCCGAGGAACAATCGGCTCGCGGTGCACCCTGCAACGTCGACGTCCCGTTAGTTACCTCTAAGCGGCGCGCAGAGCGCTCTAACTTGCATCGGTGCAACGTCATCGCCCTTGCCTTTATTCCTGTTAATATGGGGTAATTTTCGTTTGCAGGATGACAACGAAGGTCCAGTGACCAAAAGTATTCGCTTGACGGCAGCTCTCATTCTCAGAAACCTAGTCATATACTCCGCACACGGAAGGAGGTACGTCCTGGGAATTAACGAGCAATTAGGCTTCGCGTGCTCGTACAAGTAGAGATGGGAGGTGCAGGAGTGCACCCTGCTTTATTAAGAAATTCTGCTTGCAGGCACCTCCGAGCGTACGAGCCCCACCTGGCAGGCGTGGCCTTGAGCAACGTGGAGTCCTCGAGGACGATCGCCCAGGTCCTCTACGACATGAACGACCAGAGCAGCAGCAGTCACAGGTGACCTCTCGAGCCAGGCCTCTAAGAGCGGCTCGCGGAGCCCCAGGAGTTACACGGAAATCCAGCGTGGATATCGCGAGGTCGCCCCGGAAGCGGCAACCTGGACTCGCGGTTGACCTCGCAGCTGACGTCGCAGCTTACCTCGCGGTTGATCTTTGAAAAAGCCGACAGTGAGCACGGGGAAGCCGAGCGCGCGTGGACGCGCCCGGGCGCAGCGGACTGAGCCCCTCGTCGGGGTGGAGGTCGAGGGCGGCGATGCATCTGCCCTTACGCGAAGGTTACGGAAGGGAGGTGCCGATACGAAGGGCAGGAGGAGGAGACGACGAGGAAGATCGAAAGAGGCCTACAAACTTACTAGGCAAGGCCATTGCCAATCTAGGTAAAGAAAATAAAAACACACAAAAAAAGAACAAATTGTATCGTTAAGGGACTGCGACTAGAGTAACACGAGAGACAAAGACCGGGGACGCGAGTGTTCCGGAACAGTGAGACAAAACGAGAACGAGATATAACGTTTCAGATTTAATATTAATATTTATTTTCTCAACGTCGAGGGGAGCGAGCGGCGCCGGCGGGGGGGGGCAGTGTGTGTTTCGAGGTGGACGCGCGTACAAACGAAGGGGACGAGGAAAGGCGAGAGCCGGAGGTGCGAACCTTCGCGCGGGTGTTAATTAGTTACTTTTTAATCGGCATTATGCGCGGATGGACTTCTGTTATTTCTCGTAGCGAGCCACCTGGATTTTTAAGAGACCCGGGCCCATTCATCCGAAATATCCGCCGGGAGGGCCGTTGTTTCATTTTTCTCGCTTATCAGGGTTGCGCATCGCGATTACACCCCCGCATCTCTGTTGTCTATATTTTTTTTCCCCCTCTCGGTTTTTTCCCTTCAACGTTCTAACGTGCTGGTGGAGCGGGTCGCGGCAACCCTTTCGCACCTGGTTCTCCAGGTCGGCGAGAAATGCGCTCTCGGTGGATCCGATTCGTAAGGACGTGGGACATCGCTCGGGACGGTTCCGAAACTTTAGCCGAATTTAGTTCGACCCAGGCGACACGTTTTGCTAATTATCGTACTATCTCAACCCAATCACTCCGATCGATTCCGCGTTTCCTAAGAAGACCCGGACTGCGGATGCGACGAGCGCGGTCTTTCCTTTTTACGATTTTCCGAACCAACACCACGGAGGATCGAATCCCGAAGGGCGCGATTAACTCGTGGTCTTTTTTCTTTTTTTTCTTCATCTTTGGAAAGGCGTTTACACTCGTAGCGTTCACCACCTTTTCTCTCGAGGGTTGCGTGTGGGAATTTTTCATTCACACGATGTCGATTCTATGTGGCAGAAGATTGTCTCCTAGCGTTCGGCAGGACGAGGCGAAACGTCCTGGGGGTTAAGGCAGGTCAGGACCGAAGGATAGAGGCGATAGATCCGAAATCTCGGAAAGAAATCCGTTGCAATCAATGATAGGAAATCAAACGTTAGATTGGTAGGCGGGAAGGAAGACCGGATTTTAATCGTTTCTCCAGGTTCCTTTTTTTCTTTTTTTTTTTTTTTACTCGGCGTGACTTACACTTAAGGCTGAGACGGGACACTTGTTTTAACGCTACCGAGGTTTTATACGACCGGACGTGAAATCTCAGAGAGGGCATGGTTCGCATTTACACGATCGGTCGCTTGGATCGAGCCGAAATACGGAGAAGAATTCGGATCTAAGAGGCACCGAAAAGCCAGAGATGAAAGGGATTAACGATGCCCGTTTGTAGTTGAACCATCGAATAATGAATAATTACGATTCGGGAAACTGTGGCCGGAGGTAACGTCGAGGCGATCGTCCGGATGGCTAATTAAGGTAACTCGTAAGACGCGGAAGAAGATCGATTAATCAGATGACGGTCTAATTGTAAGTTGCAATTGCCGTTAGTAATTGTTCGGTGAGGAGATTATAAATGTAATCAGCGTTGGATTCATCTCTGGTCGGAGCAGGCGGGGGAGGAAAGGGGAGAGAGCACCTATACATATTTGTACATATATATAGCGGCCGTATCTCGTTCGACTGTGTTACACATGGGAAGTTCTGTGTACATTTCTTCTGGAAGTCGTAGGCTTAACGTCTAAAGAATCCGAGCTAAGATATATCTGTATTATAATAGATATAAATGACAAGACGTAGAAGTTGCAAGAGATGAATTTTTGTAATTATTTAAAAGGACGAGCGGATGTTTCAAAGGCTGGGTCTAAGTATTAGCGAACAGCCGAGTAAGAGTAAAAACTAAGGACACTAAGTATAATAATGGACCCCGTGCGAGCCTCAATTATGTATTTTATATATAAATATATAAATATATATATAAATAAGATGAATTTATTATATAGCCGGACGTTCTAAGGTCGGAGAATCTTGCAAGAGGCTTTTTTATTCTATCATTTGTAATTTCTTAGGTTGTAATCGCTCGGCGCCGTTTGGTACGATCGTCAGAGGGTCAATAAAAGGTCGAGGCATCTCCGTTAATAGATTGCCGAGTGGCGGGAGTCCATTTGAAAAATGCAAAACCAATCGGCGTAGTTACGAGGAGGAAACCCGGAGTCGAGGCTCCTACGAAGGAGCAGCCGGTGATCTCCCGAAAATAATAATAAAAAAAAAATGAAAAGAAAAGTCGTACAGAGGATCGATCGACGGGCTCCGAAAAGCGATCCGAGAATACTTGTATCCTATGATTTTCGCGTACCCTGACTCCTAGAGTCCCGGTACGGATCACCCTGCGTATTAAGAAGTAAATCATACAACATTTGTTATACATATCGTTTTTATTACTGGCGTAACGATTAAAAGGCTCCGAGCTTTGGCACGGTCCCACTCGTCGCGACTCTGGATTACTTGGAGAACGTCATTCCAAACGTTTTCCCCTCGACATAAGTCCTCCACTGCGGAAAGAAAGATGGCGGACCTCGGGAGCGAGATCCCACCCCGAATAAAATGCTCCGTCTCCTATTCCTTGTCTCTCAGTTTCCACCGACAGGCCGGAAGAGGTAAGAAAGGTGGAATTTACGCGCGAACGGTTTCTTCGCCCCTGAAAATTTGAATTTGCCGCGCGGTGCATGCCGGGAACGTCGCGGGGTGTACGTATTCAAACGCCGCGCAACCGCCATTCCCTTTGATTCCTTTTAATTCTCTTATCCTCCTCTCGCTCGTTATCAGGCGCGAATGCATCTACACATAGACAGGGAGAAGTTCGATTTATTAATTTTAACGAGATCGCTGAAGAGGTGCTTCTCAATTTTACGCAATTACGCTCCGATAATCGAAGTCGGGGAGGGAAGGGTCCCCCGAATGGCGGCTTCCCATTGGTCGAGCCCGCGCATGCGCGGAGCGCCGGCATTCGGGGTGGCGCGGCGCGCGACCGGCATTCGGCGTCCTGGACTCGAACGGGAAGGAGTGAACCGCGTCGCGTCTCGGTGCGTCCTTTGAAACTCGGTCCAACCGGGAGAAGCGAGTGCGCACCGATAACCTCGAAATCTCGAATCCCCGTCACGCGCCGCCATCGACGTGTCCGGACCACCCTCGAAGTATTTCTAAGCGAGACCTTCGCTTCTGTCGCGTCGGTCGCGAAACGGTCCGCGAGTGAGTGCTCCAAAACCACGGAAGCGTCGCCTGCACCGCCGACTGCAACGCCGACTGCAACAGAGTGAGTACCCTCCACTTGACGAAGGCGTCGAAATAAAGACGCCGCGACGCGGGTTCCGAAACGGAGCCGAACAAAAGAGCCCCGTCCCGCTGGGAATATTAAAAAAGCGTCGCATTTCGGTATTCGGTAAATTCAGCGTCTGCGAAGCCGCGCGTCGCATTTCCTTTTTTATACGTATTTTCTGCCGGGTCGTAACAGCGGGGAAAAAAGGTTAATTTAAACATGGACTCTGATCGCCGCGCGTCGCAGTTCTTTCTTTCTTTCTTTTTTTTTTTCCTTTCAAACGCATCTTTTTCCCGCGTCGTAAAAGCGAGAACGCGCATTTTGGGGTCCTCTTGAAATGCACCCGCCTTCGGGCCTCCGTCGGGGTTTCGAGCGATCGTTCTCGTCTCCGCCTCCGAGGGGAAGCAGCTGCGTCCACCGGGGCCGGGAGGGCTCTTTTTCCTTCCCTCGAGCCACCGGGCTCGCCCTAAATATTCGCCCGGCGAGGTTTAATATCCCAACTTCTCCCATTCCCCGAAACCCCCGGGTCGGGGGCACCACTTCCCGCAGGATCCGGGGATCCGTGCCAAGTGCGCTTTGTGCCGGGAAGCTCTCTGCCCAGTCCGCGGAAATCGATCCCGTTTACTCCGAATATCAAATGCTAGCTCGGGTTCACGTGGTCCTGGCCGTCGATTTCCACGGGGATACTACCACAAAGTGGAGATACACTTCCGGAAGATACATACCGCGATATATCGCACCCCTAGCTAGTGTTCCGGCGCCGGCCAGGACCCCGTCGAATCGTCAAGGACGGCCAGTCGGTCGTCGACCGTCTTACGGGGTGGACGCGTCTCGCCCGCCTCTCTGCACGTATATATTATAAATATACAGGTACATATTATATGCATGCAATACATAAGCGATTGTAACGAGAAGTCCTCCGGGGTGCGATGACTCCGGGGGTTGGGAATTCCCGCTAAGTGCGGATCCCCTTCCCAGAAGTCGGAGGAACGAGGAAAGGAGAGGAGAAAAACGGGAAAGAAAGGAGTTTCCCTGCCAAGTGGGGGAGTCGCGAAGTGCGCTCACGGGGTGCACTTGGGTGCAGAAAGGGGCGAGGGGGACGGGGGGAGCACCCGGTACTCGTGTATTGCAGCGAGCCCGTGTACGTGCACAAGTTCGGGGGGGTGGTCGAGGGGACGATGCCACGCGATCGATCCGTTTACGTCTGGTCGCCCCCGACGGCCAGGCGACGCTTAGAAATCGCCCTGTCTTCCTCCGACGCCTACCCTCCCTCGTTAATGAACGCCCCTCTCCCTCCCCCTGTCCTCGGGGGTTTAAACCCGATCTTTAGACGCGTTTACATTTACTTATTTTGGATTTTCGTGGGCGCGAAATCGAAAACCGAGGGCGACGGAAGGACGCAGCGTACGTCGCATAGGGCGCGGCGCGTCGACGCGTCGAGGGTGAAATCCGAGTCCGGAGTCCGATTTCGAGCGTTGAGAGCTTTTCGCGGCGCAATTCCGATTTTTCCCTCCGCAATTCGCCGGGGGACTACTTTTTCCCCGCGCGGAGGTCACGTGACGCACGCAGGAGAGACGTGCGCCGATCGGATGCGCGTGAGCCGAGGCGGTGATCCGTCTCGCAGACAATGCGCGACCGTGAGAGGAACGACATGGGTATTGTGTATATACGGTTGTTCCCCATGTCCATTGTATGGATGTATGTACGGGGGTCGAGGTGGAAACTATGAACGGGGGCGGATTAGGGGACGGAAAAATGGAACCACGTGCGAGCGGGCCCTCTCTTGCTCTTGGGAACGCGCCGGCCGATTATGGGACCTTGATTCCCCGGGTGGGAACACCCGGAAACGGGAGATGGGGAGGTACCGCCGGGGAAACGCTACCGTGGAGATTCTTTACGCGGGACGGAAGGCCGTACAATGCGACAGGCATGATCCTCGCTCGGTTATGGGCGAAAAGAAACCGTGGTTTAATTCCCAAGCTTGCTTGGTTAACTTAACCAGAGTTTTTCATATCTTATGGGGGAGAGAGGTTTGCTCGGAGTTCCTTTATTCCTCGTGAAGGATCGGAGGAGAGGAGGAGGCGCGGCAGCTGCTCGGCGCCGGAGAGGTTAGGAGCGTCGCGGCGCTCGAGGAACGGAGGGACGGGCCAGGAAAAATAAATCCACCGGATCTACGAGGGGCCCCGAGGCCTCTCGACGGGTAACGTCGGGCGCGTTTAACGAGTCGCACGTTTTTACCCAGGCTGGAATTTTTTCCCGACGCGAATCGACCTCGGAGAGTCGCGTCGACGGTGCCGGGGAATTCTCTCCCTCGAGTCGTTTCTACGGCAGTTTCGAAACTCGGGGCGACCAGGGCCGAGAGGCGGAGAAAACGCGCCGAAAAGGGACGGGACGTCGAAGGAGATTTAAGGGAGGGTCGCGATCTTCGGCCGATTTCCCTGGAATAAAGATTCGCAGGTTGGAAACCGAGGTTGGGCCCTGAAAGGTGGGACCCGGGTTCCTGGGAAGGCTGGGGCGAGGTACCTATAACGTTAGGATTAGGACCCTTCGAGGCCGGACAATAGTCCGAAACCTAACGGGAGCCTAGACTCCTTCCTCCTCTTACTTTAATTTTCAAGGGCATTTTGCAAAGGTCTTACCTTTCCTTCCCACCTTCCAGGTCAGACATGAGCCAGGGCGACCAGGAGCAGGACAAGAGCATGGACAAGAAGGAGATCGCCGAGGAGGAGAGGGAGAAGATGCTGAACGCCGAGAACACGAAGCACTCGGGCTCGGTACCGGCCTCGGACGCCGAGGCCGAAGAGCAGAAGCCGAAGAAGAAGATCCCCATAGGCGGCATCAAGATGCCGGGCTTCTGTCGCACCAAGAGCAAGGAACCCTGCAAGGTCGGTCCCCGGGATATCGAGGTACCCTGGCCGAGGCCGAGGATTTTTCCCGACCCTCGCAACCCGATTTGCATGGGCCTTATATGGCGTACACTTCCCGAGAAACGGGGAGAGAGAGAGAGAGGGGCATAACGCTCAAGAGGATGGCTCTTAAAATGGGCGCACGCGTAACGATCACTCCGGGCGATTTGGGATAATTCGAGTTCCTAGGAGTAAATCCATACGGTCTGCGCGGATTTATCGCGCCGATTTATCGTTACGAGTGGTGCCTCTTTTGTACGGGATCGGGGAGCGAGCGCAGGGCATGACGTCCCGGGTGGAGTTTGCCTCGTTCTTCCTCCTCTTTTTCGGCTCTCGTCTCGGGTGATTCGCCCGAAATAAAACTGCGAGATCCCGGAGGAATGTCGCGGGGTTCCCGCGACCCCTCCGGGGCCCGCCGGTTGCGGAATCGTCGCGGAATCTCGGCCCGCGGGGCGGCTCTCGCCGCGGAGCTCTCTCGGGCGCCTTCAGTCGTTGCACCCGACTAATTTCTTTAATTGACTCAATTCCTCTTATTAAGCCCCTAATTGGGAAAGAAAGTGGTGCCGATTACTTCGGGCTAAGCGACGAGAGCCGGCCGACGAAGCGCGAAGGGTGACCCTCCGGTGAGTCATCTCCTGGGAAGAGGCGAATCGCTCCGAGAGCGAGGCGAGTCCGATCACCTGTTGCGGTCGTTGAAGTCGTTGAAGTCGCCGCGCCGATTTCAAGGATCGCGAATTCGCCTTCTCGGGATTAACTCCGGATTAATATCCTCATCCGTGGCGTTTCGTGCTCTCCTATTTCCTCGTCTCTCTCCCCGGTCTATCATTAAGGTCAGGCCCGGGAAGTCGCGACTTTTATTTCCATCGCCTCGAATGGGCGCTTTGCCGCGCTTTCTCGGGAGAAAACGCGCCGCGGAAATGAAGGCTGACCGTGCGTTTCCACCAATCGGTTCTGGCCGCGTTTTCGGGAATTAATCTCCCGATTTTTATCGGCCTCGATTAATGACTAGTAATCGTCGGATTCGTTTCATCTTTCGGAATGTCGCGTTTCCCTTCTCTGCTCGCGTCTATCTCTTCCTTATCAGCGCCGGCAGGATCCGTCGTCGAGGCTGACTTTTATCTCGTCCTTTAACGCGCTTTCTCGGGGGAAAACTGTGCCGCGACCCAGATCAAGCCTGACCGGGCAGCCGTACAAAATTAAGTGGGAAATTATTTTTCCCTCGCACTCGAGGCGCATCCTTCCATCCCGAGGCATGACTCCGCGAGGGCATCCGAGGCGGGATATAACGCATCGGAAAGATACAAGGGGACGGCCAGACGCGAGGAAACGACCTAACGAGTTTCGAGTTCCGCATTTAAGCGACTCTCGTACATGACGATGACTGGGCGGTGCGTTCCCCGGCTTCGTGACGTTGCCCCTTTGAAACAACACCCACCACGGGAGGAATAAAATCCGTCAAATCGGAGGAATTTCCTCTAGCACGCCATGCCGCTCCATTAAATTAACGCCACGATATAAATTCCACTGTTCCACGATTTTATTTTTTTTATTTATTTTTTTTTTTACTTATTTTACTTCGCAATCTTGCACTCACCCGTGACCGTCGAGAGGATGGACAGAGGGTATTAGCCCTTCGAACACGGTGCCATTTCGACATATGGGCGAAATTCCTCTGACCGTGCAGGCAATATTGGACCAAACGTCGGGCGCTCTTAGTAGCCAAAGGGTTAAACGAAGAATTATCTGGTGGTTTTTATTCCCTCCCGAGAAGTGGATTTTTGAAAAATGCGCATATTTGTGGACCGGTAGGTTTAGGTCGGGGTGAAGGGTCGATTCGCATATTTCGATAGGAGGTGCGGACCGGCCTTAAGCCGGGCGGTCGGTCGGACGCACTTCCCTGTTTATTCCGCGGCCCTTTTCTCCTTTTCTGGCCGGCACTCCTCGGCTTTGTCTTGCCGGGGCCCCGAGGTGTCCCTTTATACGGTCCATCTCGTCCGGGCGCTCCTGCGCGTTTTCGGGGTGGAGGGGCGGGGCCGGTCGGGACCAGAACCAGAATAACCGGAACCATCGAGGGCCCGTACCCGGCCACATGGCTCGCTCTCCTGTGCTCGTGTACGCCTCTTATTACCGACTCGTAATTACGGGCCACGGGAGAGATGGATCTCCCCTCCCCCCTCGGGACGCCGGGGAAACTCGGAGTTTCGGTTTTCTCTCCCCCTTCCTTTTTTCCTCGCCTCGGATGGAACCTTCGCGGTACTTAGCTCGAGCGGTTTCGTTTCCACCTTCCGCTTGGAGTCGAGGGTTAGAGACAGTTTTTTTTTCCTTTTTCTTTTTTTCTTTTTGCGAGACGCGTGTTACCCTCCGCGGGTGGAGGCGCCGATCGATAAGCCTTAAAGCCCGACGCGTTCGTCCATCCGCGTCCATTGCTCGGTCTTTTCGACCTCTACGGTCTCGAAGCGCGTTAAAGTTTCCCTTCGAGTTTCTAGAATAAAAAATTTTTAGGGCCCTAGAATTATTTCCCGGTACGTAGTCTCAAGTTCGCCCGAATTTCTTTGTTTCTGAATTCCTAAAGTTTGAAATTCCAAGCGCCCTATGTGGAGGTATTGGATTTCTCGTATTTATATTGTGCAGGTGTAGGTGAGATGTTTATTATTTTTTTTTTTTAGGGGTTCCGTATTTAAAGGGACTCTTAGAGGCGCCGGTACGCATATTTTGCGTACCTGCGAACTTAAGGGGGCCCTGGGTTAGACGAACGACCGCGGAGGGTGCGGGCGGGCGAATGAGAGAGGGGTGAGCGTTGCGTCGGATATCGATTGACGGCGGCCGAGGATGACCGGAGACGGCCGAAGGTGGCCGAGGACTGCCGAGCGGTTCCCGCGGCCGACGCGCATCCCCGGGAGGGCAGCACCCTTCCCTGCCGGTGATCGGCGCCCACTGTCTATAGGGTGGTTTAGGTTAACCCGAGCGGGATTAAAATCTCTAAATTATGGGACTGGTGCGAACAAACGGTGCCCTTGAAACTCCGTAATTTCCCTCTAGAACGGTTTCCATGGGAACGATATGGCGTCAGTCGTATCGAACGCTTTACGTGAATCACTCTGGGTGATGGTCATGTGCACACTGACGCATGTATGTATGTGCAACGCACCGCTCGACGCATTTCACCGGCAGGTGCGACGCACGGAGGAAGCGGAATTTTTTGCCTCGCTCCGATGACCGCCGGCCGGAAGTGCGTATCGCCGAAACCCTTCCGGCCGATCGATCGATCGATCGCGATCGACCCGGGAGAGGACCTCTCCTCCCCGAATTATAACGAATTCCACGGGGTCACCCGGTGAGACTCGCCATCGGTTCTCGAGCTCGGCAGACCAGAAAATTGCGCTTTTCCTCCCGAACCGGGCGCCCTCGTTTCCGGCCGAGCCACCTGCGAGAAACGGAATTTTCGACGACGCGTTTTCGAAATAACGGTCTCGTTGTCCCCTAGGGAGGGAAATATTCGAAACTGGGGGAACAGACGGAGTCGCGTTGAAGAGTGAGAGAAAGGAGCTCCCCTATTTTTTTTTTCTTTTTTTCTTTTTCATGGGTTCTTGGAAGAAAAACGTCTCGAGGGTCGCGTTTCTTCGCCCTGCGCAGGCGAGTTGCGCGCGACCCCTCCGCAGGGTCACGTGGGTCGGGGCTATAAATACGGGCGGCGCGGAGCCATGTGCGCCACTCGAGGCCGGCCCTCGATACGGCGCATGCCGGCGCTCCTCTGCGACCGCCTCTGCTTATCGTCGAGGTTCGTTTCAATTAACCGGGGGACGAGCGCTCTCTCTCCGGGTTAAATTACGTCACGTTAAATCGAGCCTAGGGGGTCAGGGTGACACACGGGACGCGGAGCGTTTAATTCTAGCCGGTATGACTTTTCGCGCACTTTATTCCCCACTTCATTCCAAGGAGATAGAGAAAAATAATGCGGAGTAATTTAATGGAATTCACGTCGAGGACGAGCGCGCTATTTGGCGAGTCCGCATGGGAGGGGTCGTTATTAAGGGATACAAAAAAGGAAAGAGAAAAGAAAAAAAAAGAAACACGTGCGCAGGAAGGGCGCGAGAATTCCTCGGAGCGAGGTTTGACGAGCCTCTAAAAATAAGAGCTCTCCGGCGGGGCCCTCGAGACGTCGGGGAACATCCGGAGCCTCTTTGGACTTCTTTGTCCCGGCTCGACCTTGACTCGTTTGGGCGCCGCCGGCTAGCCTTGGCATTTTTTCCCCGAGGAGGATTCTTTTGGATATCTCACGCCATGTTCCAATACCCTGGCTTGACTGTATGATTTAAAAATCTTTTTTTACTTTTCTCTTTCAGGACGACAGCGCGACGAAACCGGCGGAATCGGGAGACGCCGACGCGGCCGCGATGGCGAAGGAGGGCGAGAACCCTGCGGAGAAGCCTACGACCCCGGCGAAGGACTCCAAGGAGAAGGAGGCACGCAAAGGGATCCTCGACGCCATCAGACTCCCCCTGGTCTCCGTCTTCCCCAGGAAGAAGAACAAGGTAATTGCGAGCTGGCCAGAGTTACGTCCAGTCTTCGCTTTTATAGCCAACGGGAGAGTCGATCGTCGAGCCGGATGCGGCTGAAGAGGGTGAAACCTAAACCTGCACCCTCGACGATGCCCAAGGTTTCCTCGGCTTTTCCGAAGCCTTACGAAGGCCGAGAAAAAGAGAGGAAGAGGAAGGAAGCGGGGAGAGAGAAAAGAGGAAACCCTCTCTCCGTGGAGTATATCGCCTTCCGGAAGTACTACGGGGTCAACCGGGAGTGGGTTTCGCCGGAGAGAGGAGTACCTCGATCCACTTTTCCCTGAATGAGACTTCCACGAGACACTTTCCCCGGGCTCCTGTTCGCTTCCGGTGTGGATCTCCATGGAAAGAGGATACCTAATATGAAGATCCTCTTCTAATGTCGGTAATTCCGACCATGCTTTCTCCTAGGACATTGTCTCCTACTCGTGGATCCTTCATCGAGAATAAGGGGTTTACTGGCACTGGACCATCGCACCCGGGATACGACCTGGACGTCGTAAACCGGGTTACGAGCGTTTCCATAAGTCGTATCCCGCCGTTCATGGGGTTTGCGCGTATCCTTTCCCCACCGACTTCTTGTAGGCTCGCTTCTTCTTGTCCTCCGCGACCGGCTCTTCGTCACGTACTCCGGCTTCCCACGGGCTTTCTTCGTCGGCGCCACTTCTGCCCCCGTTCCTTCTGCCGGGGAACTCGAAGACCCCCTCTCAGCCTCCGAGATACGGCACGGACCACTCGGTCTTCCTCCTTCTTCTTTTCCTCTCTTCCGCCTCCCTTCGTCTCAGTGCCTTCGAAGCTGCACGCGTGGGATACGCGTGTACACCTTTTGTAATCCGAACTGCCGCGGCCTTGCAGTTCTTGCTGGTCGCTCGAGCCGGCAGCTTCGCTCTTCAGGGCCCATTCACTTCGAGGGAGGATAGCCGACCTAGGAGATGGGCAAGAAGAGCATCTACATCAGCAGCTTCGTCGGCAGAGGGTTGTTCCCGGAGGTGAGGGCGAGCCCTGGAGAGGAACGGCAAGATGCCTTGCAGAGTGTGACGGGCTCAACTGTTTCCCAGGATTTTTTTCAAGATTTTTCAGGACATGTTCGGCACCTCTTGGAGAAGAGGTCACTGGATGCTGCGTCGCTGATTCTCCTGGCGTTCGCCATGAATTAAAATTGGAATCTTTGCAATTAACGTGATCACCCCTCTTTCGGTTCTCCAGGAAGGAGACGCCGAGCTGGGGACCACGGGGACCGCCGGCCTCGCCAGCGTGGAGACCCTGGACGAGGGTGCCGAGAAGAACGCGGCAGCCGTCGACGGGGACGGCATGGAGACCGTGCGCTTGGACGGCGACAACACCGACAATGCGGCGCCCCCGAAGCAACACCCCTTCGTCGTCTGCCTTTCCACTCTCAGGAGAAACATACTAGTTTCCGGTGGGTGGATCTCCAGTTTCCGGGAGAACGAGCACGGTCCTCGTATATACGTTACGTACCCTCGGGTGCTCTCCGGTTGAGATAACCTCCTCCGTAAAATCGGACCACCTGGACTCGACGAAAGCACGAGGTGCGAACTTGGTATTCTAATCGACCCGACTTTTCCAGTTGCGACGTTCTGCATCCTGCTGACCATCATCGTCATCATCTTCGTGGCCTGTGCCGGGCCTAGAAGAGTGGCCCAGCCCCTGAAAGATGGCAAGTACGTGGAAGCCGTGACTTCTTGCGGTCCTGTCCAGGGCGTCCTGGAGGACGGCGCCTTCGCCTTCAGAGGAGTTCCTTACGCCGTGCCTCCCGTCGAGCAAAGAAGGTCGGCACTTCTTTTTTTTTTTTTATCATCTTTCTCTAAGAGTATTTAAGTTCTCTCGAGGATTCGTTGGACTCTTGGGTCATCCTTTCAGGTGGTTGCCGGCCGAGCCGCTTCGCAGGATAGAGCACTGTTGGACCGGTACATTCAACGCGCACAACGCGTCGGAGATGTGCTGGCAACGGGAGGCCTCTGGTCGCGTGGATGGCGTCGAAGACTGCCTCTATTTGGACGTGTTCACGCCCCACGTCCGCTACGACTCGCCACTCCCCGTGGTGGTGATGATCGGCGCCGAAACGCTCAGCGGAGCTTCCCCGGGAGTCATGCAGCCCTCCGCAAAACTGGCGCGCGTCCGGGAGATGGTCTTCGTGCGACCTAACTTCAGGTGAGGTTTAACGACGCGTCATGAACCGAGAGATTAATTAAATTCCTTGGGGAGGGTTGACGGGAAGATCGCGAAGGTGGTCACGATTTTCTTTCGATTCCAGATTGGGGGTTTTCGGGTTTCTCGCGGTCGAGCCCCTCTCCAGGGCGACCCATCCTCCCACTTCTGGGAACTATGGACTCTCCGACATCGTCGCGGCTCTTCAGTGGGTGCAGCTGAATATCGAGAACTTCGGGGGTGACAAGAAATCGGTGACCCTCTGGGGCCACCGAGCCGGTGGCACGCTGGTGACCAGCCTGGTGGGTGCGCGGCGCTCCAAGGGCCTCTTCTCCAGGGCTTGGGTGTCCAGCGGAAGCGCCATCTTCCCCGGCAAGGAGCTGGAGAAGTCGGAGAAGCTCAGCGAGCAGTTCCTCTCGGCCATCAAATGCAGCGACGCTTCTTGCCTGAGGAGCCAGACCGCCGAGGACCTGATGGACGCGGTGCCCGACTCCTGGCACGCGGGGAACGTCGGATTGCCCGAGCCCAGGGAGGCCACCAACGATAAGAGGCACGAGTGGCTCGTCCTGGACGGGGCGATCCTGCAGGAGCACGTGGGTCAGGCCTGGGTAAGGGACGGCCTCCCGGTGAAGCTGGTCATCGGTACCACCGCCCACGCCGGCGTTCCCGTTCGCTACCGGACCCCCAACACCACCCTGGAGGCTCCGCAAGTCGAGAAACTCGTGAAGGAGTCTCTCCTGGGCACCATGGGACTCGCCGACGAGGCTCTCAGGTAGTCCTTGAAATACTTGTAACCAGGTCTCGCTGCGGCATCGTCGTCCAGAGGATTAAGATTAACACCTGTTTCTCTTTTTTATTTCCCCCCAGGCGGTACAACGGCACTCTTAAAGGTCTCGTCACCATGATCTCGGACATCCGCGTGGTGTGCCCCTTGCTGACCCTGGCCACCCAACAGCCGAACATCCCGTTCTACGTGGTGACCCAGGCGAGGGGGAACCCTGCCTTCGCGGACCCCGACAGCGACGCCGCCGCCATCCTGGGATCTTACGCCGCCAAGACGCCCGAGGAGAAGAGACACTTGTCAGCGATACAGCAGCTCTTCAACCACTACGTTTGGCATGGCGAGGTCGCCCAGGCTGACCCCAAGGGCGCGAAGAGGGTCCTCATGGTCGGCCAGGACGTCCTCCAGGAACACGATTACCCCAACTGCGACTTCTGGATACAGAAGAACATCGTGCCCACCTACGCGAGGATCGATTAAGGGACTCGCGCATCCCGGGCGGGTCGCACGCGATTCGACACCCTGGAAGTCGGATGAAGCCGCGCGAATTCCTGGTTTCCTTGTGTCTCGTCGTATCTTTTTTCTTTCCCCGTACCTTACGTTCGATTGCGCGGAACTGCGCGAACGTGACTCCCGGGTCGGGGGAGGAGATACCCGGACTGCAGCTCTTATCTTATCGGTCTGCTTTTTTGTCTCTCGGTTCGATTACGGAGAAGCGCCCGGGGGTCATCCTTGATATCTGAATCCTTGAATTTCCGTACGACCCTGACGAAGTCGGGTCTCTTTGTAGATGGCTTTGTCCAACTTCTCTGTGGGGAGGTCGCAGGGAGGGTACCGTTTAATCACTTAAGTAGCTGGATAATGGATGTCTAATGAGATTATTAACGAGATACAATAAGCGATCCGACTTTCGAGGGCGTCAGGCTCGACGGAGCTCAAGAGTGGACGTCCTGGGGATACCTTGAAACCGGTAAACGACGTAAGGACTCGGTTGGATTTTCTTTTTTTTTTTTTCGTATTCGCTTTAGCGAGAAACGCGCACTTGGTCGAGGTTGGCCGAAAGGATTCGAACTCGGAGAGTCTTGCACCTTGCGCGACGTCGAGCTCGAGGAAGCCCACCGTCGAGGAGGCGAGCGAGATTAATGTTAATAGCGGAAAGAGTGTCTATAGACGTGCGTACTGCGGGTCCGCGGGATAAAACGATAATATGTATGTGTATAAATGTGAATCAAATTGTAATATATTGCGTGAGGGCAGGTAGAGAGGAAGGCGAGGACCTCTCCGCTCTGCTTGAAACCTCCGAATGAAGAGCGAGGAACGAATCGCAGAATTAGGCTGAGGAATAAATTGCCCCCGTTTTTTCGGCGTAACTTTACGTTAAGAACGGCGGCAATAAGGTGTTCACCTTATTCCTCAATTGAGTGAAAATCCGAGACGAGGGAACTCGCTTTCATGCGGACTTTTCAAGCGAGAGGAGGAACGGCCAGAGAGAGAGAGGGATAGGAGAAAATGAGAGCCGTAGCGAGAAGCATTAGTTTAGGAGAGACAGAGCGAATATCGACCGTGCATATATATATATATTATATATTACGATATATTCTTGTAAGGTGTGAGCTACGAGGGTGCGAGCCAGAGGTCCGAGGTCGGACTTTCGAAGAGCGGCTCCAAGAATCTCAGAAATTATTCAGAGGCAGGATATCGACGTTTTGGCAGCCTCCGAAGGGCGATATATCCTCCCTCTTGCTCGCACTCCGCTCTTAAGCTTACGGTAGTCCTTAGGAAGTTACAAGATACGTTTCATTTAGAGCTATATGAACGAAAGGAGGTTCCTCGAGCGACGAGCGACTCTTGGAGATTTTAGCGTTAATCGTGGGAAGAAATACTCCCGCGAGGATTTTCTACTGTACCGTGATATACATATACATAGGGATAGGTCAGGTCTGCGGGCGACGAAACCGATATCGAAGACGTAGATTTTTTACGGGGACTTTTTCTACCGCGGGACTTTTTCCTTTTTTTACCGAATAATTTAAGGCCGAACGTAGGTAGACTCGAGATCGATTCGAGGGATTGGACGCATTCGATTGCGACCGCTGTAATTTCCACCATTCCCCCGACACTCTGCGTGATAATGCTGCCGATTATAAGACGATTCCACGTCTGTAATTAATGCCTGTAATTAATTAACCACGGTCGCAATCGAAACGTCCATCTTCGTCGCTCAATCCAAGCCATCCTCGCGACTGGAGGACGTCATTCAGACTGAAGGGAAAACCGATCAGTATTTTCGACCGAATTTGGTCGAGCGACGAAATACTTTTAACAGACTGATACCAAATCTGGTATTTTATATGCATGTACTTTTCTCCAATTTTTATATATATATTTTTTTTTTGCCTTTTACAGCGTCAATGTCACTCCTGTCAGAGAGGACGAAGCGCGCTCCTTGAGATGGAAGGTAGGAGCTTCCAGTTTCCCGAAAAAGCCTTAAAACCTCTCAGGTAAACCGACAAAAAGTCTGGTCCAAAACGAAAGAGAACGAGGGCTCTCCTCTAGGGAGGCTCGGAGGGTTTTTTTTTTCTTTCTTTCTAAAAACCATTTTTCGCGCCCGCCATTTTGAGAGAGGCGCGCCATCGTGAGTGCTCGATTTTTATTCTTGTTTTTTTTTTTTTTTTTTAACGAAATATAAGCCCGCAGACGTGATCGCGAAATCGGACACTTCGGCAATGCCGGAAACCCTGCCACCTTCGTTTACATCTGCCCCATAATCATGCTTAATCGCTAATCCCGATTTATATTAACGTAATCGTTACGTCGCTAAGTGGATTAATTTATTTTCACGGAGATGTGATAAATTAGTATTTATAGCGGCGACTCGCGTCGACTCCCTGTAACTAGTTTACCGCATTGCGATTATTAGTTATGATTAGATATCATTATTACAATTAATATATATATATATAATTAATCTTAGACTGTAATATACTATACTGTGTAATGAAGAGTAGCGAGTGGGACGGCAGAGCGATCTCGAACCACGTATGACGGATTATTCTTAGGCGATTATGGAGGCAAATAGTTTTGCATCGGTATGGTTACGATTAGGGACGATGCACCTTTTTTTTTTTCTTTTTTTAATTTTTAACACTCGGTTCGTTTTATCTCATTTTATTCGCGTTACTATTGTGGTCGCGGATTTAGCAGGGTACTCGGCGGTCACTTTATTCCTGCACGCATATTGCCTTTGCTAGACACGAGTGAGAACGCACCTTATATATATGTACGTCTTTAGCCCCGAGATAATGATTTTTAACATTTAATCGCGTTAAATGACCAGGTCTTACGCCGTTGGGAAATTACGTTTTATCGCGACGAGGTCTCGCGTTAATTCGGTGCGATCGTTCCGAGGGTACGATCGGTTCTTTTTTTTTTTTCCCTCTACGTTTCTTTAAATTAAACCAGATCTTTTATTGCCACCGCGCGTATTGTGCTATTCTAATTTTATTGTATACACTGTGCCGTCAATAAAGTTGTATAATCGGATAGTAACTTGGGGGCATTTTTGTAGTACTCGTCGCAGAGGGGAAAATTATCAAGGATGCTGCAACGTCGACGAGGGTGTCACCTTTGTTACGATCATTTAATAAAAAGGGGCAACTCGCGTTGTACAGTGTGATAAATAATTGTCAGTAGTAACGATGACATTATTATTACCGAGATATTGTTTGCCGTTGAGTCGTTGCAAGGTACGCTACCATTTCGTGATCTACAGGCGCAAACTTCTACGGTGTGTCCTCTTATCTGTAAGATTATTAATTTGAATTTAAAAGGGGATTGATAGTATTCGAGTACGTCCTTAATGAATGGTAGAAGGTGTAGTAGTAAATAATGAGGAATGTCACCTGTTGCGAGTAACATCCAGAAGTAACTGCTGTTGTGGTATCCTCGATCATTTTCCCACAAAAATGCGTGCTGTTGAGTACTAGGAATAAATGGAGAATATAATGTAAATTAGGGATTGGTCGGGGGACAGAACTTACCAGCATTGTTATAAGTGTAACTGTATTTTAGACAGACGTATCCATTCTTCAGGGGACAACCGATCATCGAATGATTCAAGTGACTCCACATGTAGGTTATATTTGGTGGTGTCGAATCCTCTGAACATAAAGGAAAAAAAGAAAATGGGTAAAGCAAGGATCGAAATAGTTATCGATTCATTGAACACTCACCGGTTACTATGTATGGTTCTACGCATGGTACTCCGACAAACCCTGAACAGTTGACTTTGACAGCGGAGTGACTGTTATGCATCGGTCCGAGCCATGTAAACTGGAGACAGTAAGGACTGCTGTCATTTGCAACAATCAGATTTCCTGTAAGTGTCGAAGAAAATATTAAGTTTCAACGTAACGATGCAAGTAACGAACTACTTGTTTTTCTGCGTACCTTTAGAAGATACTACGAAGCAAAGCCAGAGAAACACTGTGCACTGTCTTCTCATCGTTTCGCGTTTGATTCATCGCCTTCACCTTCCAGTAAGTAATATCTTTGCTTATCTGATAGTCGCTACGACCGTCATACTAATTTTTGATAACGTTGCACGTTATCAATTCGTATATAGCCGGAAGTGGTATGTAATTACATTTCGATCGTTTTACAAGTGATTAACCTTCGCATATAATAAATATAGTGAGATTTTATTTACGACAAAAATGCACATTCTAGTAGAAGTTGACGATAAATTTAAAGGAAAAACTGTTAAGCACTTAAGGACGTTACGAAATCAGTATTAACGTACGGTAAACGACACTTACATAATATTGTCAAGTACACAAGTATAATCTAAACGGTAAATGCAGTGAGAATACTAGCAAAATGTCTATGGCTGCTCTTAGGTGTACCACATTATAAATATATAAAAATCTTGTTCATTTAAAGCTGTATAATGGTTTAAAATTCATCGTGCCTTGCCAATGCTTCACCAAAATCTGTGGCTTGAGACCCAACGAAAATATCGTATTTCTCTAATATCTCTTCTTTTGTAAGTTTTTGGTCCGCATCCATATCGGCTTCAAAGATCAAGTGTCGAGATTCTGCTTCCGCGTGATCGAAGTCTACAGGAATTATCCAATTTTTTACCTGTTATGGCAAGTAACAAATTGATTAGAAATTAAGACAAGGGACAACATAGGATTATGGCACGTCGTTATAAACTTTAAATGGCATACTTCCTCGTTGTTCAAGAAACCATCTCCGTCCTTGTCTCTATACGAAGAGAACTGCTCCTTTTCGTTCTTCACCCATTCTGGCTCCTCTTCTTCCCCACCTTTGTACATATCCCCTACGCACATTGGAAATATCAAATTAAGCCCTTCTTCTTAAATGTACAAATTACATTCATACCCACCAATGTACTCCGAGAGAGATATTTTTCCATCGGTGTCCTTATCGATATCTTCCATTGTTTCCAAAACAACGACATCTCTCATATGCTCCGTTTCCTCAGGATGAAGGAAGGCGGTAAATTCTTCTTTGGTCAAGGCGTCGTCTCCATCCTTGTCGGCGACCGACCACCTTCTCCGGTCCCTTTTCAACATAATCGCATACGAGAAATTCTCATCGTCGGGCTTATCCAGACTCTCCGCCTCCTTGTCGTCAACAAAACCATAGACTATCTTGCGATACTCGCTCCATGCCAACGTATCCTTATCATCAGGATTATGAGACTTCCACTGACGCTCGACGTCGTCTCTAATATAACGCTGTTGCGTGTACTTGATCCAATCCTTCAACTCCTCCTGGGTGACAAAGCCATCCTTATCCTTGTCGATCTTGTCGACGATCAATCCCAGCCTTCTCGTACTTTCTTCCGGACTAAGCTGGTCGAACGTCTTCGCATCTTCCCCGAGAAAGGCTTCGTGATCGTATTCGGGGTTGTGTTGGGAGTGTATGAAGTGTTCCTGTTTGCTCAGTTCCTATACCAAAGAATATTTATCTTAATATTCGCTTCAAGCTTTCCACGGTATTATCAACATATCTAAGTTCCTCCAGGAACGAGAGACATTTCCCTTACCGCATCCAACACTCTCGTAGACTTGTGGTCCTCCTCGGGCTTGGGAATTGCCTGAGCGAGGACGATCGCGAGGAGGATCCCCAGGAAGGCGAAACGACACATCTTCGGTGGCGACTAACTGGCAAATCTCGTCGCGGTCCGGTCGCCACTCTCTTCCCTTCTATCCCTCTTCTTAATATAGACACGCGAGTCGACCGAAGGACTCAGCTACGGCAACTCTACTCACAATCCGGAAAGCCTCCTCGCTATCGCTAGCTTCTCCAGCTTCCACATCATCAGAATCTCTAGCCTCTTGCACTCCGCCACCGACTGTCGACGCACGCCCCCACTAACTACCACATTAACTGCAGCCAGTCGGTGATGCGTGTATGCACTTGTCGCGACACGCGATAAGCCTCCTGTGTTGCCGATTTGCCTGGAATTCCCGCCGCGTCTCTTCCTAACCTGCAAAAATGCGAATCGCGGACATCGAATCCATCACATGACTAAACTGCCTCCTCTTATTAGCTCTTTCCCTTAGCTCCGACCAACGGCGGGCAATCGTTTAATTCAAACCATAAAAAGACGTCTCCGTTCGTTACCTACTGTTTCTTTGATAAAAAGTACCAGCTACGGATCTGTAACCGGAAAAATATATATGGCGCTCGAAGATCTTTCTTTCAGTCGATACTCAGTATTGACTTCTATATAATTACACAAGAATTTTCTAAAGATTCGATGAATAGTCTTGTTGGATGAATTTAAATGTTGTTGTTTTATTAATAATATTGTTCTGTTATAGATTATATGGCGTTAAAGTCCTCGGTGGACATTGACTTCTGATAATGAAAAGGGGTACCCCACACGAGTCTGTGATCGGAAATAGCTCTCCTATTTTTAACTTTAGACAAAAAGTAGCCGATGTTGGTATGGATAGCTGGTGAAACGTCGTTAAATGTGCCGACTTCCCTTCGCTTAAAATATCACTGGCCATGATTAGTCGCAGATTGTCGTACGGTTTTCTAAATGGATGGAAATTGTTTATATACTTTCAGGTGAATACGATTGTACGAAAGGTCCCCATTAACGTAGAATAGTGATTCATTCTTTGATAAACCTGGGGAAACGAGTCATGCTTTATCTAGGGCGTGCTTATCCTGTTATCTCCTGGTTTCCAGCGATAAAGAACTGGTGGCCGCCCATGTACCTGTCGTCCGCTATGATCGTCTCTTCGGCTGGATCGCGATCAGCATTCCTGGTGTTCCCATCATTTTCTGCGACGTATTCGAGTTTCTAAACGCCGAAATGGCTGCGAAGGGTCAGCTGGAACACGTGGAGGTCCTAAAGTTCATTATATTCTGCTTCAACACTATAATATGGGTGAGTCTGAAGTTAATGCGCGACAAATTATCTTTGTTATACCTTTGTGACTCCCATGAGTTGAAAGAGAAAAAGAGAGGGTTGTACCATGTTATTTGCACTTCGATTAAGAGAATTATGATACTTGCAGCTCCTTGCTTGCGGAATGTTTGGACTGTCCATCTGGCTGAGAATGGAACCAGGATTCGAAGAGTGGGTTGGCTTCCTGGATTTGTGGGACTTCTATATAGGCATCTATATCCTCATCGCTGTTGCAGTGGCTATCATGGCGATCTCCTTCGCAGGCTGCGCAGCTACGTTGGCTGAAAATGTCCTGGCACTTTACATCGTACGTACCGATCAGCTAGAACTTCCTATTATGTAGTATTTTACCTGTGACGTCAACATAGAATTAACGTAACACGACTTAAGTGGAAATCTCTTCGATCGCAGCACATTGGTGCGCAGCTGTTTTGCTTTGTGTGCGGCTTAGCTGGTGCAGCAGTTCTACTGGATTATTCAACTTATGACAGCAAGATTCAGCCAATCATAAGAAGATCGATGACTTCCTTAATTGTTAATTCGCACCATGAAGATGCTTCGACCATTCTCAGAATTGTTCAGGAAAATGTGCGTACCCTTTTATTGTCGACAAATAATATCTCCGTTGATATGGTTGATATATTTCTTTAATTTTGCTGTTTACATATTTTCAGATTGGATGCTGCGGAGCAGATGGTCCTATGGACTATTTGACGTTATTAAAGCCCCTTCCAACCGAATGTAGAGATACGGTGACAGGAAATGCTTTCTTCCATGGCTGCGTCGAAGAACTCACATGGTTTCTAGAGGCTCGATCAGGATGGCTAGCTGGAGTAGCACTGGCGTTATGCATGCTTCACGTAAGACAATATTTTATTATCTTAAATTTTTATCCAATATTTCTAGATTAAAAAATGTTAATCGTGATGTCAAATTTCATCCCAAAACAATGATGTTACAGGTAGTGCAGGCAGTTCTATCCCTCATCTTGATTCAGGCTCTTCAGAAGGAAAAAAAACTCGCTATGTATAAGCATTAATTATAAGAGTAACATTACTACCGAATAGCTTTTAGAAGAGGCAAAATTATTCAGCGTCATTCTATTCACCGTATTAACATAAACATTTATTTAATGAATTCATAAACTTCCTAAGCAGCCTTCTCATTAAATGATAAGCGCATCGCATTCGACTGTGGAATTATACCATATCGCGGCGCTTAGGAGAAATAAATTCAGATTTCGCTCTCAATGATGGTTCCAAAGAAATTCCAGAGAGTAGCAGAGGGAATCCATGCCGTGGATTTTACATCGAGCTCCTAGGAGTTGGCCGGATACTCTTCGAGATCCCAAGCTGAAGAAACGAGAGAAGAAGCTGATGACATGACTGGACAATTTGTTAATATTCTTTCAAACGAGCTCGAGAACTTATGTACTTGCGCTACTTGTATAATAAACTGTAAAATAATTAGGGTAATAAAGCAAGTTATTGACTAATAACAATGAATATGTTTAATTAGACGAGCATGTCTAGCGAACCCTCTAGAAAAATTGCGATAAGTCGTGGGACGTCGCGGGAAGGTGTTTCTGTGCCACCTCCTCGGTTATCCTATAAAGTCCCGTAGTGTCCCGTAGTGTCCCGTAGAGTCCCGTAGTGTCCCGTAGTGTCCCGTAG